>NW_028322297.1:300000-499950 GCF_059928025.1 Delphinapterus leucas | reverse complement strand
GATTAGACAGTGCAAAGGAAGCTAGGCGAGGGTTTCCCTGGCTGCAGTCCTCACAAACGCTAAAAGCGTTAAGTGCTCAAGAGGGCATGCCCAAAAGGGAAGCCTACCATTGCTGTTGCCGGGATCGAAAATTGGTAACAGCCGGTATGAAGGTCAGTAGGCAAGTTCCTTACCAAACTAAACACTGGAGGGACCCCGAGATTCGGCAAACCCGCTGCAGGTCGTATAACCAGAGACCAGCATCATTGGAAGGAAGCACTTGCACCCCAGCGGTCGTTGTGGTACCCTTTACCACAGCCAAGACACACAAAGGAACGACATGTCGAGCGCGGGGTGAATGCAGAAAGCTGTTCTGCTACCTACATTCCCTCGACTACCACTCATCCACAGAACAAAATGATCTCATACTATTTGCAGCAGCATGGATGGAGCAGTCGATGATCTCACTAATTCTGGTAAATTAGAGGCAGCAAGGCACAAATCCCAGGCTATCTCTTATATGTGCAGTCTAAATAGGGATACAAAGGAAGCAGCATACAAAGGAAACACAGGTTTACAAAGGGAAGAGAGAAGCGTGGAGTTATCAGAGGGGGATATTGGAGACCCGGGAAGGGGGAAGTAGGAAGCTGGGATTCTCAGACACACGCTTAACGTATCAAAAAGTGCGCATCAAGGGCGACCGAACCGAAAGCATAGGGAGCGCTACAAAACTTTCCTCAATAAACTGACAGGGCAAAGAACCCGAAACGCTACAGGGACAGCTCCGATTATAATTGCATCAAGGGGCTGTAGAACTCAAACAGACGCAACGTTGTTTATTAACTATGCTGAAAGGGAAAAGGAGTATTCAAAGACAAGGCAAGGAAGGGGTTAAGAAATGCCTTTCCTCTGTTACCTCAGGCCTCTGCGACGTCATCGGCTGGAGTCACACCCCTGGAGCCTCGGCGGGCCTGGGTCCCAAGGCTGGAGTATGCTGCTGCTGAGGGAGCAAGGGAGGAGGACGTGCCACCTGACCAGCGACCCCTCGGACCTCTAGTGCCCATTCTCCCCTGCGTGGTACCACAGTCTCCGGGTCCAACGTGGCCCTCCTACGGGTAAGCAAAGCCTGGTGTACCCAAGTGACGGTGGAGCAGCTGAGAGGGAAGAGCTGTGAGGAAACCGGCTCTCCACAGCTCCTGCTAGGCAGGTTCCCACCTCCAGCCCACTTCGTTAGAGTCGCCCCACCTGCGAAGCACGGCACCCACCGAGTAGCCCACTTATAAGTCTTGCGATACGCCTGGGGTGCAGCAGTGCAGGTTAAGGGGGAGGAGGCGAGGATACACAAGCCCTGGGGTGTGTGTTTAGCCACGTTCGACTCCCCATGTCCCGTCCAACACCGGGACCCCCGCTAAGGCTTTGTTTCCCCAAGTTACCAGAGAGGACACGGAGTAGTGCTGCCGCCTTGTGGCACACTGCCGTAACAACCTTACAAACCGTGCCGAAGGGCACCTATCATTCACAATGCCTGCGGCCTGCCGCTTTGCAAACGCAGCCCTGCCCTCAAGAAATATCCTGGGCTAGGTAATCTGAAGTGAATTCAAAGCAGGGCCTACTCTCAGGCAGAAACCTTTCAAGACCTCAGTGGTACTCACCCGCGTTTTAGAAAACAGCACATTCAAATGAAAAGATGCTCAGGATCTGTCATGATTAGACAGTGCAAAGGAAGCTAGGCGAGGGTTTCCCTGGCTGCAGTCCTCACAAACGCTAAAAGCGTTAAGTGCTCAAGAGGGCATGCCCAAAAGGGAAGCCTACCATTGCTGTTGCCGGGATCGAAAATTGGTAACAGCCGGTATGAAGGTCAGTAGGCAAGTTCCTTACCAAACTAAACACTGGAGGGACCCCGAGATTCGGCAAACCCGCTGCAGGTCGTATAACCAGAGACCAGCATCATTGGAAGGAAGCACTTGCACCCCAGCGGTCGTTGTGGTACCCTTTACCACAGCCAAGACACACAAAGGAACGACATGTCGAGCGCGGGGTGAATGCAGAAAGCTGTTCTGCTACCTACATTCCCTCGACTACCACTCATCCACAGAACAAAATGATCTCATACTATTTGCAGCAGCATGGATGGAGCAGTCGATGATCTCACTAATTCTGGTAAATTAGAGGCAGCAAGGCACAAATCCCAGGCTATCTCTTATATGTGCAGTCTAAATAGGGATACAAAGGAAGCAGCATACAAAGGAAACACAGGTTTACAAAGGGAAGAGAGAAGCGTGGAGTTATCAGAGGGGGATATTGGAGACCCGGGAAGGGGGAAGTAGGAAGCTGGGATTCTCAGACACACGCTTAACGTATCAAAAAGTGCGCATCAAGGGCGACCGAACCGAAAGCATAGGGAGCGCTACAAAACTTTCCTCAATAAACTGACAGGGCAAAGAACCCGAAACGCTACAGGGACAGCTCCGATTATAATTGCATCAAGGGGCTGTAGAACTCAAACAGACGCAACGTTGTTTATTAACTATGCTGAAAGGGAAAAGGAGTATTCAAAGACAAGGCAAGGAAGGGGTTAAGAAATGCCTTTCCTCTGTTACCTCAGGCCTCTGCGACGTCATCGGCTGGAGTCACACCCCTGGAGCCTCGGCGGGCCTGGGTCCCAAGGCTGGAGTATGCTGCTGCTGAGGGAGCAAGGGAGGAGGACGTGCCACCTGACCAGCGACCCCTCGGACCTCTAGTGCCCATTCTCCCCTGCGTGGTACCACAGTCTCCGGGTCCAACGTGGCCCTCCTACGGGTAAGCAAAGCCTGGTGTACCCAAGTGACGGTGGAGCAGCTGAGAGGGAAGAGCTGTGAGGAAACCGGCTCTCCACAGCTCCTGCTAGGCAGGTTCCCACCTCCAGCCCACTTCGTTAGAGTCGCCCCACCTGCGAAGCACGGCACCCACCGAGTAGCCCACTTATAAGTCTTGCGATACGCCTGGGGTGCAGCAGTGCAGGTTAAGGGGGAGGAGGCGAGGATACACAAGCCCTGGGGTGTGTGTTTAGCCACGTTCGACTCCCCATGTCCCGTCCAACACCGGGACCCCCGCTAAGGCTTTGTTTCCCCAAGTTACCAGAGAGGACACGGAGTAGTGCTGCCGCCTTGTGGCACACTGCCGTAACAACCTTACAAACCGTGCCGAAGGGCACCTATCATTCACAATGCCTGCGGCCTGCCGCTTTGCAAACGCAGCCCTGCCCTCAAGAAATATCCTGGGCTAGGTAATCTGAAGTGAATTCAAAGCAGGGCCTACTCTCAGGCAGAAACCTTTCAAGACCTCAGTGGTACTCACCCGCGTTTTAGAAAACAGCACATTCAAATGAAAAGATGCTCAGGATCTGTCATGATTAGACAGTGCAAAGGAAGCTAGGCGAGGGTTTCCCTGGCTGCAGTCCTCACAAACGCTAAAAGCGTTAAGTGCTCAAGAGGGCATGCCCAAAAGGGAAGCCTACCATTGCTGTTGCCGGGATCGTAAATTGGTAACAGCCGGTATGAAGGTCAGTAGGCAAGTTCCTTACCAAACTAAACACTGGAGGGACCCCGAGATTCGGCACACACGCTGCAGGTCGTATAACCAGAGACTAGCATCATTGGAAGGAAGCACTTGCACCCCAGCGGTCGTTGTGGTACCCTTTACCACAGCCAAGACATACAAAGGAACGACATGTCGAGCGCGGGGTGAATGCAGAAAGCTGTTCTGCTACCTACATTCCCTCGACTACCACTCATCCACAGAACAAAATGATCTCATACTATTTGCAGCAGCATGGATGGAGCAGTCGATGATCTCACTAATTCTGGTAAATTAGAGGCAGCAAGGCACAAATCCCAGGCTATCTCTTATATGTGCATTCTAAATAGGGATACAAAGGAAGCAGCATACAAAGGAAACACAGGTTTACAAAGGGAAGAGAGAAGCGTGGAGTTCTCAGAGGGGGATATTGGAGACCCGGAAAGGGGGAAGTAGGAAGCTGGGATTCTCAGACACACGCTTAACGTATCAAAAAGTGCTCATCAAGGGCGACCCAACCGAAAGCATAGGGAGCGCTACAAAACTTTCCTCAATAAACTGACAGGGCAAAGAACCCGAAACGCTCCAGGGACAGCTCCGATTATAATTGCATCAAGGGGCTGTAGAACTCAAACAGACGCAACGTTGTTTATTAACTATGCTGAAAGGGAAAAGGAGTATTCAAAGACAAGGCAAGGAAGGGGTTAAGAAATGCCTTTCCTCTGTTACCTCAGGCCTCTGCGACGTCATCGGCTGGAGTCACACCCCTGGAGCCTTGGCGGGCCTAAGTCCCAAGGCTGGAGTATGCTGCTGCTGAGGGAGCAAGGGAGGAGGACGTGCCACCTGACCAGCGACCCCTCGGACCTCTAGTGCCCATTCTCCCCTGCGTGGTACCACAGTCTCCCGGTCCAACGTGGCCCTCCTACGGGTAAGCAAAGCCTGGTGTACCCAAGTGACGGTGGAGCAGCTGAGAGGGAAGAGCTGTGAGGAAACCGGCTCTCCACGGCTCCTGCTAGGCAGGTCCCCACCTCCAGCCCACTTCGTTAGAGTCGCCCCACCTGCGAAGCACGGCACCCACCGAGTAGCCCACTTACAAGTCTTGCGATACGCCTGGGGTGCGGCAGTGCAGGTTAAGGGGCAGGAGGCGAGGATACACAAGCCCTGGGGTGTGTGTTTAGCCACGTTCGACTCCCCATGTCCCGTCCAACACCGGGACCCCCGCTAAGGCTTTGTTTCCCCAAGTTACCAGAGAGGACACGGAGTAGTGCTGCCGCCTTGTGGCACACTGCCGTAACAACCTTACAAACCGTGCCGAAGGGCACCTATCATTCACAATGCCTGCGGCCTGCCGCTTTGCAAACGCAGCCCTGCCCTCAAGAAATATCCTGGGCTAGGTAATCTGAAGTGAATTCAAAGCAGGGCCGACTCTCAGGCAGAAACCTTTCAAGACCTCAGTGGTACTCACCCGCGTTTTAGAAAACAGCACATTCAAATGAAAAGATGCTCAGGATCTGTCATGATTAGAGAGTGCAAAGGAAGCTAGGCGAGGGTTTCCCTGGCTGCAGTCCTCACAAACGCTAAAAGCGTTAAGTGCTCAAGAGGGCATGCCCAAAAGGGAAGCCTACCATTGCTGTTGCCGGGATCGAAAATTGGTAACAGCCGGTATGAAGGTCAGTAGGCAAGTTCCTTACCAAACTAAACACTGGAGGGACCCCGAGATTCGGCACACACGCTGCAGGTCGTATAACCAGAGACCAGCATCATTGGAAGGAAGCACTTGCACCCCAGCGGTCGTTGTGGTACCCTTTACCACAGCCAAGACATACAAAGGAACGACATGTCGAGCGCGGGGTGAATGCAGAAAGCTGTTCTGCTACCTACATTCCCTCGACTACCACTCATCCACAGAACAAAATGATCTCATACTATTTGCAGCAGCATAGATGGAGCAGTCGATGATCTCACTAATTCTGGTAAATTAGAGGCAGCAAGGCACAAATCCCAGGCTATCTCTTATATGTGCAGTCTAAATAGGGATACAAAGGAAGCAGCATACAAAGGAAACACAGGTTTACAAAGGGAAGAGAGAAGCGTGGAGTTCTCAGAGGGGGATATTGGAGACCCGGGAAGGGGGAAGTAGGAAGCTGGGATTCTCAGACACACGCTTAACGTATCAAAAAGTGCTCATCAAGGGCGACCCAACCGAAAGCATAGGGAGCGCCACAAAACTTTCCTCAATAAACTGACAGGGCAAAGAACCCGAAACGCTCCAGGGACAGCTCCGATTATAATTGCATCAAGGCGCTGTAGAACTCAAACAGACGCAAGGTTGTTTATTAACTATGCTGAAAGGGAAAAGGAGTATTCAAAGACAAGGCAAGGAAGGGGTTAAGAAATGCCTTTCCTCTGTTACCTCAGGCCTCTGCGACGTCATCGGCTGGAGTCACACCCCTGGAGCCTCGGCGGGCCTGGGTCCCAAGGCTGGAGTATGCTGCTGCTGAGGGAGCAAGGGAGGAGGACGTGCCACCTGACCAGCGACCCCTCGGACCTCTAGTGCCCATTCTCCCCTGCGTGGTACCACAGTCTCCCGGTCCAACGTGGCCCTCCTACGGGTAAGCAAAGCCTGGTGTACCCAAGTGACGGTGGAGCAGCTGAGAGGGAAGAGCTGTGAGGACACCGGCTCTCCACGGCTCCTGCTAGGCAGGTTCCCACCTCCAGCCCACTTCGTTAGAGTCGCCCCACCTGCGAAGCACGGCACCCACCGAGTAGCCCACTTACAAGTCTTGCGATACGCCTGGGGTGCGGCAGTGCAGGTTAAGGGGCAGGAGGCGAGGATACACAAGCCCTGGGGTGTGTGTTTAGCCACGTTCGACTCCCCATGTCCCGTCCAACACCGGGACCCCCGCTAAGGCTTTGTTTCCCCAAGTTACCAGAGAGGACACGGAGTAGTGCTGCCGCCTTGTGGCACACTGCCGTAACAACCTTACAAACCGTGCCGAAGGGCACCTATCATTCACAATGCCTGCGGCCTGCCGCTTTGCAAACGCAGCCCTGCCCTCAAGAAATATCCTGGGCTAGGTAATCTGAAGTGAATTCAAAGCAGGGCCAACTCTCAGGCAGAAACCTTTCAAGACCTCAGTGGTGCTCACCCGCGTTTTAGAAAACAGCACATTCAAATGAAAAGATGCTCAGGATCTGTCATGATTAGACAGTGCAAAGGAAGCTAGGCGAGGGTTTCCCTGGCTGCAGTCCTCACAAACGCTAAAAGCGTTAAGTGCTCAAGAGGGCATGCCCAAAAGGGAAGCCTACCATTGCTGTTGCCGGGATCGTAAATTGGTAACAGCCGGTATGAAGGTCAGTAGGCAAGTTCCTTACCAAACTAAACACTGGAGGGACCCCGAGATTCGGCACACACGCTGCAGGTCGTATAACCAGAGACTAGCATCATTGGAAGGAAGCACTTGCACCCCAGCGGTCGTTGTGGTACCCTTTACCACAGCCAAGACATACAAAGGAACGACATGTCGAGCGCGGGGTGAATGCAGAAAGCTGTTCTGCTACCTACATTCCCTCGACTACCACTCATCCACAGAACAAAATGATCTCATACTATTTGCAGCAGCATGGATGGAGCAGTCGATGATCTCACTAATTCTGGTAAATTAGAGGCAGCAAGGCACAAATCCCAGGCTATCTCTTATATGTGCAGTCTAAATAGGGATACAAAGGAAGCAGCATACAAAGGAAACACAGGTTTACAAAGGGAAGAGAGAAGCGTGGAGTTCTCAGAGGGGGATATTGGAGACCCGGGAAGGGGGAAGTAGGAAGCTGGGATTCTCAGACACACGCTTAACGTATCAAAAAGTGCTCATCAAGGGCGACCCAACCGAAAGCATAGGGAGCGCCACAAAACTTTCCTCAATAAACTGACAGGGCAAAGAACCCGAAACGCTCCAGGGACAGCTCCGATTATAATTGCATCAAGGGGCTGTAGAACTCAAACAGACGCAACGTTGTTTATTAACTATGCTGAAAGGGAAAAGGAGTATTCAAAGACAAGGCAAGGAAGGGGTTAAGAAATGCCTTTCCTCTGTTACCTCAGGCCTCTGCGACGTCATCGGCTGGAGTCACACCCCTGGAGCCTCGGCGGGCCTGGGTCCCAAGGCTGGAGTATGCTGCTGCTGAGGGAGCAAGGGAGGAGGACGTGCCACCTGACCAGCGACCCCTCGGACCTCTAGTGCCCATTCTCCCCTGCGTGGTACCACAGTCTCCCGGTCCAACGTGGCCCTCCTACGGGTAAGCAAAGCCTGGTGTACCCAAGTGACGGTGGAGCAGCTGAGAGGGAAGAGCTGTGAGGAAACCGGCTCTCCACGGCTCCTGCTAGGCAGGTTCCCACCTCCAGCCCACTTCGTTAGAGTCGCCCCACCTGCGAAGCACGGCACCCACCGAGTAGCCCACTTACAAGTCTTGCGATACGCCTGGGGTGCGGCAGTGCAGGTTAAGGGGCAGGAGGCGAGGATACACAAGCCCTGGGGTGTGTGTTTAGCCACGTTCGACTCCCCATGTCCCGTCCAACACCGGGACCCCCGCTAAGGCTTTGTTTCCCCAAGTTACCAGAGAGGACACGGAGTAGTGCTGCCGCCTTGTGGCACACTGCCGTAACAACCTTACAAACCGTGCCGAAGGGCACCTATCATTCACAATGCCTGCGGCCTGCCGCTTTGCAAACGCAGCCCTGCCCTCAAGAAATATCCTGGGCTAGGTAATCTGAAGTGAATTCAAAGCAGGGCCGACTCTCAGGCAGAAACCTTTCAAGACCTCAGTGGTGCTCACCCGCGTTTTAGAAAACAGCACATTCAAATGAAAAGATGCTCAGGATCTGTCATGATTAGAGAGTGCAAAGGAAGCTAGGCGAGGGTTTCCCTGGCTGCAGTCCTCACAAACGCTAAAAGCGTTAAGTGCTCAAGAGGGCATGCCCAAAAGGGAAGCCTACCATTGCTGTTGCCGGGATCGTAAATTGGTAACAGCCGGTATGAAGGTCAGTAGGCAAGTTCCTTACCAAACTAAACACTGGAGGGACCCCGAGATTCGGCACACACGCTGCAGGTCGTATAACCAGAGACCAGCATCATTGGAAGGAAGCACTTGCACCCCAGCGGTCGTTGTGGTACCCTTTACCACAGCCAAGACATACAAAGGAACGACATGTCGAGCGCGGGGTGAATGCAGAAAGCTGTTCTGCTACCTACATTCCCTCGACTACCACTCATCCACAGAACAAAATGATCTCATACTATTTGCAGCAGCATGGATGGAGCAGTCGATGATCTCACTAATTCTGGTAAATTAGAGGCAGCAAGGCACAAATCCCAGGCTATCTCTTATATGTGCAGTCTAAATAGGGATACAAAGGAAGCAGCATACAAAGGAAACACAGGTTTACAAAGGGAAGAGAGAAGCGTGGAGTTCTCAGAGGGGGATATTGGAGACCCGGGAAGGGGGAAGTAGGAAGCTGGGATTCTCAGACACACGCTTAACGTATCAAAAAGTGCTCATCAAGGGCGACCCAACCGAAAGCATAGGGAGCGCCACAAAACTTTCCTCAATAAACTGACAGGGCAAAGAACCCGAAACGCTCCAGGGACAGCTCCGATTATAATTGCATCAAGGGGCTGTAGAACTCAAACAGACGCAACGTTGTTTATTAACTATGCTGAAAGGGAAAAGGAGTATTCAAAGACAAGGCAAGGAAGGGGTTAAGAAATGCTTTTCCTCTGTTACCTCAGGCCTCTGCGACGTTATCGGTTGGAGTCACACCCCTGGAGCCTCGGCGGGCCTGGGTCCCAAGGCTGGAGTATGCTGCTGCTGAGGGAGCAAGGGAGGAGGACGTGCCACCTGACCAGCGACCCCTCGGACCTCTAGTGTCCATTCTCCCCTGCGTGGTACCACAGTCTCCCGGTCCAACGTGGCCCTCCTACGGGTAAGCAAATCCTGGTGTACCCAAGTGACGGTGGAGCAGCTGAGTGGGAAGAGCTGTGAGGAAACCGGCTCTCCACGGCTCCTGCTAGGCAGGTCCCCACCTCCAGCCCACTTCGTTAGAGTCGCCCCACCTGCGAAGCACGGCACCCACCGAGTAGCCCACTTACAAGTGTTGCGATACGCCTGGGGTGCGGCAGTGCAGGTTAAGGGGCAGGAGGCGAGGATACACAAGCCCTGGGGTGTGTGTTTAGCCACGTTCGACTCCCCATGTCCCGTCCAACACCGGGACCCCCGCTAAGGCTTTGTTTCCCCAAGTTACCAGAGAGGACACGGAGTAGTGCTGCCGCCTTGTGGCACACTGCCGTAACAACCTTACAAACCGTGCCGAAGGGCACCTATCATTCACAATGCCTGCGGCCTGCCGCTTTGCAAACGCAGCCCTGCCCTCAAGAAATATCCTGGGCTAGGTAATCTGAAGTGAATTCAAAGCAGGGCCGACTCTCAGGCAGAAACCTTTCAAGACCTCAGTGGTACTCACCCGCGTTTTAGAAAACAGCACATTCAAATGAAAAGATGCTCAGGATCTGTCATGATTAGAGAGTGCAAAGGAAGCTAGGCGAGGGTTTCCCTGGCTGCAGTCCTCACAAACGCTAAAAGCGTTAAGTGCTCAAGAGGGCATGCCCAAAAGGGAAGCCTACCATTGCTGTTGCCGGGATCGTAAATTGGTAACAGCCGGTATGAAGGTCAGTAGGCAAGTTCCTTACCAAACTAAACACTGGAGGGACCCCGAGATTCGGCACACACGCTGCAGGTCGTATAACCAGAGACCAGCATCATTGGAAGGAAGCACTTGCACCCCAGCGGTCGTTGTGGTACCCTTTACCACAGCCAAGACATACAAAGGAACGACATGTCGAGCGCGGGGTGAATGCAGAAAGCTGTTCTGCTACCTACATTCCCTCGACTACCACTCATCCACAGAACAAAATGATCTCATACTATTTGCAGCAGCATGGATGGAGCAGTCGATGATCTCACTAATTCTGGTAAATTAGAGGCAGCAAGGCACAAATCCCAGGCTATCTCTTATATGTGCAGTCTAAATAGGGATACAAAGGAAGCAGCATACAAAGGAAACACAGGTTTACAAAGGGAAGAGAGAAGCGTGGAGTTCTCAGAGGGGGATATTGGAGACCCGGGAAGGGGGAAGTAGGAAGCTGGGATTCTCAGACACACGCTTAACGTATCAAAAAGTGCGCATCAAGGGCGACCCAACCGAAAGCATAGGGAGCGCTACAAAAGTTTCCTCAATAAACTGACAGGGCAAAGAACCCGAAACGCTCCAGGGACAGCTCCGATTATAATTGCATCAAGGGGCTGTAGAACTCAAACAGACGCAACGTTGTTTATTAACTATGCTGAAAGGGAAAAGGAGTATTCAAAGACAAGGCAAGGAAGGGGTTAAGAAATGCCTTTCCTCTGTTACCTCAGGCCTCTGCGACGTCATCGGCTGGAGTCACACCCCTGGAGCCTCGGCGGGCCTGGGTCCCAAGGCTGGAGTATGCTGCTGCTGAGGGAGCAAGGGAGGAGGACGTGCCACCTGACCAGCGACCCCTCGGACCTCTAGTGCCCATTCTCCCCTGCGTGGTACCACAGTCTCCCGGTCCAACGTGGCCCTCCTACGGGTAAGCAAAGCCTGGTGTACCCAAGTGACGGTGGAGCAGCTGAGAGGGAAGAGCTGTGAGGAAACCGGCTCTCCACGGCTCCTGCTAGGCAGGTTCCCACCTCCAGCCCACTTCGTTAGAGTCGTCCCACCTGCGAAGCACGGCACCCACCGAGTAGCCCACTTACAAGTCTTGCGATACGCCTGGGGTGCGGCAGTGCAGGTTAAGGGGGAGGAGGCGAGGATACACAAGCCCTGGGGTGTGTGTTTAGCCACGTTCGACTCCCCATGTCCCGTCCAACACCGGGACCCCCGCTAAGGCTTTGTTTCCCCAAGTTACCAGAGAGGACACGGAGTAGTGCTGCCGCCTTGTGGCACACTGCCGTAACAACCTTACAAACCGTGCCGAAGGGCACCTATCATTCACAATGCCTGCGGCCTGCCGCTTTGCAAACGCAGCCCTGCCCTCAAGAAATATCCTGGGCTAGGTAATCTGAAGTGAATTCAAAGCAGGGCCGACTCTCAGGCAGAAACCTTTCAAGACCTCAGTGGTGCTCACCCGCGTTTTAGAAAACAGCACATTCAAATGAAAAGATGCTCAGGATCTGTCATGATTAGAGAGTGCAAAGGAAGCTAGGCGAGGGTTTCCCTGGCTGCAGTCCTCACAAACGCTAAAAGCGTTAAGTGCTCAAGAGGGCATGCCCAAAAGAGAAGCCTACCATTGCTGTTGCCGGGATCGTAAATTGGTAACAGCCGGTATGAAGGTCAGTAGGCAAGTTCCTTACCAAACTAAACACTGGAGGGACCTCGAGATTCGGCACACACGCGGCAGGTCGTATAACCAGAGACCAGCATCATGGGAAGGAAGCACTTGCACCCCAGCGGTCGTTGTGGTACCCTTTACCACAGCCAAGACATACAAAGGAACGACATGTCGAGCGCGGGGTGAATGCAGAAAGCTGTTCTGCTACCTACATTCCCTCGACTACCACTCATCCACAGAACAAAATGATCTCATACTATTTGCAGCAGCATGGATGGAGCAGTCGATGATCTCACTAATTCTGGTAAATTAGAGGCAGCAAGGCACAAATCCCAGGCTATCTCTTATATGTGCATTCTAAATAGGGATACAAAGGAAGCAGCATACAAAGGAAACACAGGTTTACAAAGGGAAGAGAGAAGCGTGGAGTTCTCAGAGGGGGATATTGGAGACCCGGGAAGGGGGAAGTAGGAAGCTGGGATTCTCAGACACACGCTTAACGTATCAAAAAGTGCTCATCAAGGGCGACCCAACCGAAAGCATAGGGAGCGCTACAAAACTTTCCTCAATAAACTGACAGGGCAAAGAACCCGAAACGCTCCAGGGACAGCTCCGATTATAATTGCATCAAGGGGCTGTAGAACTCAAACAGACGCAACGTTGTTTATTAACTATGCTGAAAGGGAAAAGGAGTATTCAAAGACAAGGCAAGGAAGGGGTTAAGAAATGCCTTTCCTCTGTTACCTCAGGCCTCTGCGACGTCATCGGCTGGAGTCACACCCCTGGAGCCTTGGCGGGCCTAAGTCCCAAGGCTGGAGTATGCTGCTGCTGAGGGAGCAAGGGAGGAGGACGTGCCACCTGACCAGCGACCCCTCGGACCTCTAGTGCCCATTCTCCCCTGCGTGGTACCACAGTCTCCCGGTCCAACGTGGCCCTCCTACGGGTAAGCAAAGCCTGGTGTACCCAAGTGACGGTGGAGCAGCTGAGAGGGAAGAGCTGTGAGGAAACCGGCTCTCCACGGCTCCTGCTAGGCAGGTCCCCACCTCCAGCCCACTTCGTTAGAGTCGCCCCACCTGCGAAGCACGGCGCCCACCGAGTAGCCCACTTACAAGTCTTGCGATACGCCTGGGGTGCGGCAGTGCAGGTTAAGGGGCAGGAGGCGAGGATACACAAGCCCTGGGGTGTGTGTTTAGCCACGTTCGACTCCCCATGTCCCGTCCAACACCGGGACCCCCGCTAAGGCTTTGTTTCCCCAAGTTACCAGAGAGGACACGGAGTAGTGCTGCCGCCTTGTGGCACACTGCCGTAACAACCTTACAAACCGTGCCGAAGGGCACCTATCATTCACAATGCCTGCGGCCTGCCGCTTTGCAAACGCAGCCCTGCCCTCAAGAAATATCCTGGGCTAGGTAATCTGAAGTGAATTCAAAGCAGGGCCGACTCTCAGGCAGAAACCTTTCAAGACCTCAGTGGTACTCACCCGCGTTTTAGAAAACAGCGCATTCAAATGAAAAGATGCTCAGGATCTGTCATGATTAGAGAGTGCAAAGGAAGCTAGGCGAGGGTTTCCCTGGCTGCAGTCCTCACAAACGCTAAAAGCTTTAAGTGCTCAAGAGGGCATGCCCAAAAGGGAAGCCTACCATTGCTGTTGCCGGGATCGAAAATTGGTAACAGCCGGTATGAAGGTCAGTAGGCAAGTTCCTTACCAAACTAAACACTGGAGGGACCCCGAGATTCGGCACACACGCTGCAGGTCGTATAACCAGAGACCAGCATCATTGGAAGGAAGCACTTGCACCCCAGCGGTCGTTGTGGTACCCTTTACCACAGCCAAGACATACAAAGGAACGACATGTCGAGCGCGGGGTGAATGCAGAAAGCTGTTCTGCTACCTACATTCCCTCGACTACCACTCATCCACAGAACAAAATGATCTCATACTATTTGCAGCAGCATAGATGGAGCAGTCGATGATCTCACTAATTCTGGTAAATTAGAGGCAGCAAGGCACAAATCCCAGGCTATCTCTTATATGTGCAGTCTAAATAGGGATACAAAGGAAGCAGCATACAAAGGAAACACAGGTTTACAAAGGGAAGAGAGAAGCGTGGAGTTCTCAGAGGGGGATATTGGAGACCCGGGAAGGGGGAAGTAGGAAGCTGGGATTCTCAGACACACGCTTAACGTATCAAAAAGTGCTCATCAAGGGCGACCCAACCGAAAGCATAGGGAGCGCCACAAAACTTTCCTCAATAAACTGACAGGGCAAAGAACCCGAAACGCTCCAGGGACAGCTCCGATTATAATTGCATCAAGGCGCTGTAGAACTCAAACAGACGCAAGGTTGTTTATTAACTATGCTGAAAGGGAAAAGGAGTATTCAAAGACAAGGCAAGGAAGGGGTTAAGAAATGCCTTTCCTCTGTTACCTCAGGCCTCTGCGACGTCATCGGCTGGAGTCACACCCCTGGAGCCTCGGCGGGCCTGGGTCCCAAGGCTGGAGTATGCTGCTGCTGAGGGAGCAAGGGAGGAGGACGTGCCACCTGACCAGCGACCCCTCGGACCTCTAGTGCCCATTCTCCCCTGCGTGGTACCACAGTCTCCCGGTCCAACGTGGCCCTCCTACGGGTAAGCAAAGCCTGGTGTACCCAAGTGACGGTGGAGCAGCTGAGAGGGAAGAGCTGTGAGGAAACCGGCTCTCCACGGCTCCTGCTAGGCAGGTTCCCACCTCCAGCCCACTTCGTTAGAGTCGCCCCACCTGCGAAGCACGGCACCCACCGAGTAGCCCACTTACAAGTCTTGCGATACGCCTGGGGTGCGGCAGTGCAGGTTAAGGGGCAGGAGGCGAGGATACACAAGCCCTGGGGTGTGTGTTTAGCCACGTTCGACTCCCCATGTCCCGTCCAACACCGGGACCCCCGCTAAGGCTTTGTTTCCCCAAGTTACCAGAGAGGACACGGAGTAGTGCTGCCGCCTTGTGGCACACTGCCGTAACAACCTTACAAACCGTGCCGAAGGGCACCTATCATTCACAATGCCTGCGGCCTGCCGCTTTGCAAACGCAGCCCTGCCCTCAAGAAATATCCTGGGCTAGGTAATCTGAAGTGAATTCAAAGCAGGGCCGACTCTCAGGCAGAAACCTTTCAAGACCTCAGTGGTGCTCACCCGCGTTTTAGAAAACAGCACATTCAAATGAAAAGATGCTCAGGATCTGTCATGATTAGAGAGTGCAAAGGAAGCTAGGCGAGGGTTTCCCTGGCTGCAGTCCTCACAAACGCTAAAAGCGTTAAGTGCTCAAGAGGGCATGCCCAAAAGGGAAGCCTACCATTGCTGTTGCCGGGATCGTAAATTGGTAACAGCCGGTATGAAGGTCAGTAGGCAAGTTCCTTACCAAACTAAACACTGGAGGGACCCCGAGATTCGGCACACACGCTGCAGGTCGTATAACCAGAGACTAGCATCATTGGAAGGAAGCACTTGCACCCCAGCGGTCGTTGTGGTACCCTTTACCACAGCCAAGACATACAAAGGAACGACATGTCGAGCGCGGGGTGAATGCAGAAAGCTGTTCTGCTACCTACATTCCCTCGACTACCACTCATCCACAGAACAAAATGATCTCATACTATTTGCAGCAGCATGGATGGAGCAGTCGATGATCTCACTAATTCTGGTAAATTAGAGGCAGCAAGGCACAAATCCCAGGCTATCTCTTATATGTGCAGTCTAAATAGGGATACAAAGGAAGCAGCATACAAAGGAAACACAGGTTTACAAAGGGAAGAGAGAAGCGTGGAGTTCTCAGAGGGGGATATTGGAGACCCGGGAAGGGGGAAGTAGGAAGCTGGGATTCTCAGACACACGCTTAACGTATCAAAAAGTGCTCATCAAGGGCGACCCAACCGAAAGCATAGGGAGCGCTACAAAACTTTCCTCAATAAACTGACAGGGCAAAGAACCCGAAACGCTCCAGGGACAGCTCCGATTATAATTGCATCAAGGGGCTGTAGAACTCAAACAGACGCAACGTTGTTTATTAACTATGCTGAAAGGGAAAAGGAGTATTCAAAGACAAGGCAAGGAAGGGGTTAAGAAATGCCTTTCCTCTGTTACCTCAGGCCTCTGCGACGTCATCGGCTGGAGTCACACCCCTGGAGCCTCGGCGGGCCTGGGTCCCAAGGCTGGAGTATGCTGCTGCTGAGGGAGCAAGGGAGGAGGACGTGCCACCTGACCAGCGACCCCTCGGACCTCTAGTGCCCATTCTCCCCTGCGTGGTACCACAGTCTCCCGGTCCAACGTGGCCCTCCTACGGGTAAGCAAAGCCTGGTGTACCCAAGTGACGGTGGAGCAGCTGAGAGGGAAGAGCTGTGAGGAAACCGGCTCTCCACGGCTCCTGCTAGGCAGGTCCCCACCTCCAGCCCACTTCGTTAGAGTCGCCCCACCTGCGAAGCACGGCACCCACCGAGTAGCCCACTTACAAGTCTTGCGATACGCCTGGGGTGGGGCAGTGCAGGTTAAGGGGCAGGAGGCGAGGATACACAAGCCCTGGGGTGTGTGTTTAGCCACGTTCGACTCCCCATGTCCCGTCCAACACCGGGACCCCCGCTAAGGCTTTGTTTCCCCAAGTTACCAGAGAGGACACGGAGTAGTGCTGCCGCCTTGTGGCACACTGCCGTAACAACCTTACAAACCGTGCCGAAGGGCACCTATCATTCACAATGCCTGCGGCCTGCCGCTTTGCAAACGCAGCCCTGCCCTCAAGAAATATCCTGGGCTAGGTAATCTGAAGTGAATTCAAAGCAGGGCCGACTCTCAGGCAGAAACCTTTCAAGACCTCAGTGGTACTCACCCGCGTTTTAGAAAACAGCACATTCAAATGAAAAGATGCTCAGGATCTGTCATGATTAGAGAGTGCAAAGGAAGCTAGGCGAGGGTTTCCCTGGCTGCAGTCCTCACAAACGCTAAAAGCGTTAAGTGCTCAAGAGGGCATGCCCAAAAGGGAAGCCTACCATTGCTGTTGCCGGGATCGAAAATTGGTAACAGCCGGTATGAAGGTCAGTAGGCAAGTTCCTTACCAAACTAAACACTGGAGGGACCCCGAGATTCGGCACACACGCTGCAGGTCGTATAACCAGAGACCAGCATCATTGGAAGGAAGCACTTGCACCCCAGCGGTCGTTGTGGTACCCTTTACCACAGCCAAGACATACAAAGGAACGACATGTCGAGCGCGGGGTGAATGCAGAAAGCTGTTCTGCTACCTACATTCCCTCGACTACCACTCATCCACAGAACAAAATGATCTCATACTATTTGCAGCAGCATAGATGGAGCAGTCGATGATCTCACTAATTCTGGTAAATTAGAGGCAGCAAGGCACAAATCCCAGGCTATCTCTTATATGTGCAGTCTAAATAGGGATACAAAGGAAGCAGCATACAAAGGAAACACAGGTTTACAAAGGGAAGAGAGAAGCGTGGAGTTCTCAGAGGGGGATATTGGAGACCCGGGAAGGGGGAAGTAGGAAGCTGGGATTCTCAGACACACGCTTAACGTATCAAAAAGTGCTCATCAAGGGCGACCCAACCGAAAGCATAGGGAGCGCCACAAAACTTTCCTCAATAAACTGACAGGGCAAAGAACCCGAAACGCTCCAGGGACAGCTCCGATTATAATTGCATCAAGGGGCTGTAGAACTCAAACAGACGCAACGTTGTTTATTAACTATGCTGAAAGGGAAAAGGAGTATTCAAAGACAAGGCAAGGAAGGGGTTAAGAAATGCCTTTCCTCTGTTACCTCAGGCCTCTGCGACGTCATCGGCTGGAGTCACACCCCTGGAGCCTCGGCGGGCCTGGGTCCCAAGGCTGGAGTATGCTGCTGCTGAGGGAGCAAGGGAGGAGGACGTGCCACCTGACCAGCGACCCCTCGGACCTCTAGTGCCCATTCTCCCCTGCGTGGTACCACAGTCTCCCGGTCCAACGTGGCCCTCCTACGGGTAAGCAAAGCCTGGTGTACCCAAGTGACGGTGGAGCAGCTGAGAGGGAAGAGCTGTGAGGAAACCGGCTCTCCACGGCTCCTGCTAGGCAGGTCCCCACCTCCAGCCCACTTCGTTAGATTCGCCCCACCTGCGAAGCACGGCACCCAACGAGTAGCCAACTTACAAGTCTTGCGATACGCCTGGGGTGCGGCACTGCAGGTTAAGGGGCAGGAGGCGAGGATACACAAGCCCTGGGGTGTGTGTTTAGCCACGTTCGACTCCCCATGTCCCGTCCAACACCGGGACCCCCGCTAAGGCTTTGTTTCCCCAAGTTACCAGAGAGGACACGGAGTAGTGCTGCCGCCTTGTGGCACACTGCCGTAACAACCTTACCAAACGTGCCGAAGGGCACCTATCATTCACAATGCCTGCGGCCTGCCGCTTTGCAAACGCAGCCCTGCCCTCAAGAATTATCCTGGGCTAGGTAATCTGAAGTGAATTCAAAGCAGGGCCGACTCTCAGGCAGAAACCTTTCAAGACCTCAGAGGTGCTCACCCGCGTTTTAGAAAACAGCGCATTCAAATGAAAAGATGCTCAGGATCTGTCATGATTAGAGAGTGCAAAGGAAGCTAGGCGAGGGTTTCCCTGGCTGCAGTCCTCACAAACGCTAAAAGCGTTAAGTGCTCAAGAGGGCATGCCCAAAAGGGAAGCCTACCATTGCTGTTGCCGGGATCGTAAATTGGTAACAGCCGGTATGAAGGTCAGTAGGCAAGTTCCTTACCAAACTAAACACTGGAGGGACCCCGAGATTCGGCACACACGCTGCAGGTCGTATAACCAGAGACTAGCATCATTGGAAGGAAGCACTTGCACCCCAGCGGTCGTTGTGGTACCCTTTACCACAGCCAAGACATACAAAGGAACGACATGTCGAGCGCGGGGTGAATGCAGAAAGCTGTTCTGCTACCTACATTCCCTCGACTACCACTCATCCACAGAACAAAATGATCTCATACTATTTGCAGCAGCATGGATGGAGCAGTCGATGATCTCACTAATTCTGGTAAATTAGAGGCAGCAAGGCACAAATCCCAGGCTATCTCTTATATGTGCAGTCTAAATAGGGATACAAAGGAAGCAGCATACAAAGGAAACACAGGTTTACAAAGGGAAGAGAGAAGCGTGGAGTTCTCAGAGGGGGATATTGGAGACCCGGGAAGGGGGAAGTAGGAAGCTGGGATTCTCAGACACACGCTTAACGTATCAAAAAGTGCTCATCAAGGGCGACCCAACCGAAAGCATAGGGAGCGCTACAAAACTTTCCTCAATAAACTGACAGGGCAAAGAACCCGAAACGCTCCAGGGACAGCTCCGATTATAATTGCATCAAGGGGCTGTAGAACTCAAACAGACGCAACGTTGTTTATTAACTATGCTGAAAGGGAAAAGGAGTATTCAAAGACAAGGCAAGGAAGGGGTTAAGAAATGCCTTTCCTCTGTTACCTCAGGCCTCTGCGACGTCATCGGCTGGAGTCACACCCCTGGAGCCTCGGCGGGCCTGGGTCCCAAGGCTGGAGTATGCTGCTGCTGAGGGAGCAAGGGAGGAGGACGTGCCACCTGACCAGCGACCCCTCGGACCTCTAGTGCCCATTCTCCCCTGCGTGGTACCACAGTCTCCCGGTCCAACGTGGCCCTCCTACGGGTAAGCAAAGCCTGGTGTACCCAAGTGACGGTGGAGCAGCTGAGAGGGAAGAGCTGTGAGGAAACCGGCTCTCCACGGCTCCTGCTAGGCAGGTTCCCACCTCCAGCCCACTTCGTTAGAGTCGCCCCACCTGCGAAGCACGGCACCCACCGAGTAGCCCACTTACAAGTCTTGCGATACGCCTGGGGTGGGGCAGTGCAGGTTAAGGGGCAGGAGGCGAGGATACACAAGCCCTGGGGTGTGTGTTTAGCCACGTTCGACTCCCCATGTCCCGTCCAACACCGGGACCCCCGCTAAGGCTTTGTTTCCCCAAGTTACCAGAGAGGACACGGAGTAGTGCTGCCGCCTTGTGGCACACTGCCGTAACAACCTTACAAACCGTGCCGAAGGGCACCTATCATTCACAATGCCTGCGGCCTGCCGCTTTGCAAACGCAGCCCTGCCCTCAAGAAATATCCTGGGCTAGGTAATCTGAAGTGAATTCAAAGCAGGGCCGACTCTCAGGCAGAAACCTTTCAAGACCTCAGTGGTGCTCACCCGCGTTTTAGAAAACAGCACATTCAAATGAAAAGATGCTCAGGATCTGTCATGATTAGAGAGTGCAAAGGAAGCTAGGCGAGGGTTTCCCTGGCTGCAGTCCTCACAAACGCTAAAAGCGTTAAGTGCTCAAGAGGGCATGCCCAAAAGGGAAGCCTACCATTGCTGTTGCCGGGATCGTAAATTGGTAACAGCCGGTATGAAGGTCAGTAGGCAAGTTCCTTACCAAACTAAACACTGGAGGGACCCCGAGATTCGGCACACACGCTGCAGGTCGTATAACCAGAGACTAGCATCATTGGAAGGAAGCACTTGCACCCCAGCGGTCGTTGTGGTACCCTTTACCACAGCCAAGACATACAAAGGAACGACATGTCGAGCGCGGGGTGAATGCAGAAAGCTGTTCTGCTACCTACATTCCCTCGACTACCACTCATCCACAGAACAAAATGATCTCATACTATTTGCAGCAGCATGGATGGAGCAGTCGATGATCTCACTAATTCTGGTAAATTAGAGGCAGCAAGGCACAAATCCCAGGCTATCTCTTATATGTGCAGTCTAAATAGGGATACAAAGGAAGCAGCATACAAAGGAAACACAGGTTTACAAAGGGAAGAGAGAAGCGTGGAGTTCTCAGAGGGGGATATTGGAGACCCGGGAAGGGGGAAGTAGGAAGCTGGGATTCTCAGACACACGCTTAACGTATCAAAAAGTGCTCATCAAGGGCGACCCAACCGAAAGCATAGGGAGCGCTACAAAACTTTCCTCAATAAACTGACAGGGCAAAGAACCCGAAACGCTCCAGGGACAGCTCCGATTATAATTGCATCAAGGGGCTGTAGAACTCAAACAGACGCAACGTTGTTTATTAACTATGCTGAAAGGGAAAAGGAGTATTCAAAGACAAGGCAAGGAAGGGGTTAAGAAATGCCTTTCCTCTGTTACCTCAGGCCTCTGCGACGTCATCGGCTGGAGTCACACCCCTGGAGCCTCGGCGGGCCTGGGTCCCAAGGCTGGAGTATGCTGCTGCTGAGGGAGCAAGGGAGGAGGACGTGCCACCTGACCAGCGACCCCTCGGACCTCTAGTGCCCATTCTCCCCTGCGTGGTACCACAGTCTCCCGGTCCAACGTGGCCCTCCTACGGGTAAGCAAAGCCTGGTGTACCCAAGTGACGGTGGAGCAGCTGAGAGGGAAGAGCTGTGAGGAAACCGGCTCTCCACGGCTCCTGCTAGGCAGGTCCCCACCTCCAGCCCACTTCGTTAGAGTCGCCCCACCTGCGAAGCACGGCGCCCACCGAGTAGCCCACTTACAAGTCTTGCGATACGCCTGGGGTGCGGCAGTGCAGGTTAAGGGGCAGGAGGCGAGGATACACAAGCCCTGGGGTGTGTGTTTAGCCACGTTCGACTCCCCATGTCCCGTCCAACACCGGGACCCCCGCTAAGGCTTTGTTTCCCCAAGTTACCAGAGAGGACACGGAGTAGTGCTGCCGCCTTGTGGCACACTGCCGTAACAACCTTACAAACCGTGCCGAAGGGCACCTATCATTCACAATGCCTGCGGCCTGCCGCTTTGCAAACGCAGCCCTGCCCTCAAGAAATATCCTGGGCTAGGTAATCTGAAGTGAATTCAAAGCAGGGCCGACTCTCAGGCAGAAACCTTTCAAGACCTCAGTGGTGCTCACCCGCGTTTTAGAAAACAGCACATTCAAATGAAAAGATGCTCAGGATCTGTCATGATTAGAGAGTGCAAAGGAAGCTAGGCGAGGGTTTCCCTGGCTGCAGTCCTCACAAACGCTAAAAGCGTTAAGTGCTCAAGAGGGCATGCCCAAAAGGGAAGCCTACCATTGCTGTTGCCGGGATCGTAAATTGGTAACAGCCGGTATGAAGGTCAGTAGGCAAGTTCCTTACCAAACTAAACACTGGAGGGACCCCGAGATTCGGCACACACGCTGCAGGTCGTATAACCAGAGACTAGCATCATTGGAAGGAAGCACTTGCACCCCAGCGGTCGTTGTGGTACCCTTTACCACAGCCAAGACATACAAAGGAACGACATGTCGAGCGCGGGGTGAATGCAGAAAGCTGTTCTGCTACCTACATTCCCTCGACTACCACTCATCCACAGAACAAAATGATCTCATACTATTTGCAGCAGCATGGATGGAGCAGTCGATGATCTCACTAATTCTGGTAAATTAGAGGCAGCAAGGCACAAATCCCAGGCTATCTCTTATATGTGCAGTCTAAATAGGGATACAAAGGAAGCAGCATACAAAGGAAACACAGGTTTACAAAGGGAAGAGAGAAGCGTGGAGTTCTCAGAGGGGGATATTGGAGACCCGGGAAGGGGGAAGTAGGAAGCTGGGATTCTCAGACACACGCTTAACGTATCAAAAAGTGCTCATCAAGGGCGACCCAACCGAAAGCATAGGGAGCGCTACAAAACTTTCCTCAATAAACTGACAGGGCAAAGAACCCGAAACGCTCCAGGGACAGCTCCGATTATAATTGCATCAAGGGGCTGTAGAACTCAAACAGACGCAACGTTGTTTATTAACTATGCTGAAAGGGAAAAGGAGTATTCAAAGACAAGGCAAGGAAGGGGTTAAGAAATGCCTTTCCTCTGTTACCTCAGGCCTCTGCGACGTCATCGGCTGGAGTCACACCCCTGGAGCCTCGGCGGGCCTGGGTCCCAAGGCTGGAGTATGCTGCTGCTGAGGGAGCAAGGGAGGAGGACGTGCCACCTGACCAGCGACCCCTCGGACCTCTAGTGCCCATTCTCCCCTGCGTGGTACCACAGTCTCCCGGTCCAACGTGGCCCTCCTACGGGTAAGCAAAGCCTGGTGTACCCAAGTGACGGTGGAGCAGCTGAGAGGGAAGAGCTGTGAGGAAACCGGCTCTCCACGGCTCCTGCTAGGCAGGTCCCCACCTCCAGCCCACTTCGTTAGAGTCGCCCCACCTGCGAAGCACGGCACCCACCGAGTAGCCCACTTACAAGTCTTGCGATACGCCTGGGGTGCGGCAGTGCAGGTTAAGGGGCAGGAGGCGAGGATACACAAGCCCTGGGGTGTGTGTTTAGCCACGTTCGACTCCCCATGTCCCGTCCAACACCGGGACCCCCGCTAAGGCTTTGTTTCCCCAAGTTACCAGAGAGGACACGGAGTAGTGCTGCCGCCTTGTGGCACACTGCCGTAACAACCTTACAAACCGTGCCGAAGGGCACCTATCATTCACAATGCCTGCGGCCTGCCGCTTTGCAAACGCAGCCCTGCCCTCAAGAAATATCCTGGGCTAGGTAATCTGAAGTGAATTCAAAGCAGGGCCGACTCTCAGGCAGAAACCTTTCAAGACCTCAGTGGTACTCACCCGCGTTTTAGAAAACAGCACATTCAAATGAAAAGATGCTCAGGATCTGTCATGATTAGAGAGTGCAAAGGAAGCTAGGCGAGGGTTTCCCTGGCTGCAGTCCTCACAAACGCTAAAAGCGTTAAGTGCTCAAGAGGGCATGCCCAAAAGGGAAGCCTACCATTGCTGTTGCCGGGATCGTAAATTGGTAACAGCCGGTATGAAGGTCAGTAGGCAAGTTCCTTACCAAACTAAACACTGGAGGGACCCCGAGATTCGGCACACACGCTGCAGGTCGTATAACCAGAGACCAGCATCATTGGAAGGAAGCACTTGCACCCCAGCGGTCGTTGTGGTACCCTTTACCACAGCCAAGACATACAAAGGAACGACATGTCGAGCGCGGGGTGAATGCAGAAAGCTGTTCTGCTACCTACATTCCCTCGACTACCACTCATCCACAGAACAAAATGATCTCATACTATTTGCAGCAGCATGGATGGAGCAGTCGATGATCTCACTAATTCTGGTAAATTAGAGGCAGCAAGGCACAAATCCCAGGCTATCTCTTATATGTGCAGTCTAAATAGGGATACAAAGGAAGCAGCATACAAAGGAAACACAGGTTTACAAAGGGAAGAGAGAAGCGTGGAGTTCTCAGAGGGGGATATTGGAGACCCGGGAAGGGGGAAGTAGGAAGCTGGGATTCTCAGACACACGCTTAACGTATCAAAAAGTGCTCATCAAGGGCGACCCAACCGAAAGCATAGGGAGCGCTACAAAACTTTCCTCAATAAACTGACAGGGCAAAGAACCCGAAACGCTCCAGGGACAGCTCCGATTATAATTGCATCAAGGGGCTGTAGAACTCAAACAGACGCAACGTTGTTTATTAACTATGCTGAAAGGGAAAAGGAGTATTCAAAGACAAGGCAAGGAAGGGGTTAAGAAATGCCTTTCCTCTGTTACCTCAGGCCTCTGCGACGTCATCGGCTGGAGTCACACCCCTGGAGCCTCGGCGGGCCTGGGTCCCAAGGCTGGAGTATGCTGCTGCTGAGGGAGCAAGGGAGGAGGACGTGCCACCTGACCAGCGACCCCTCGGACCTCTAGTGCCCATTCTCCCCTGCGTGGTACCACAGTCTCCCGGTCCAACGTGGCCCTCCTACGGGTAAGCAAAGCCTGGTGTACCCAAGTGACGGTGGAGCAGCTGAGAGGGAAGAGCTGTGAGGAAACCGGCTCTCCACGGCTCCTGCTAGGCAGGTCCCCACCTCCAGCCCACTTCGTTAGAGTCGCCCCACCTGCGAAGCACGGCACCCACCGAGTAGCCCACTTACAAGTCTTGCGATACGCCTGGGGTGCGGCAGTGCAGGTTAAGGGGCAGGAGGCGAGGATACACAAGCCCTGGGGTGTGTGTTTAGCCACGTTCGACTCCCCATGTCCCGTCCAACACCGGGACCCCCGCTAAGGCTTTGTTTCCCCAAGTTACCAGAGAGGACACGGAGTAGTGCTGCCGCCTTGTGGCACACTGCCGTAACAACCTTACAAACCGTGCCGAAGGGCACCTATCATTCACAATGCCTGCGGCCTGCCGCTTTGCAAACGCAGCCCTGCCCTCAAGAAATATCCTGGGCTAGGTAATCTGAAGTGAATTCAAAGCAGGGCCGACTCTCAGGCAGAAACCTTTCAAGACCTCAGTGGTGCTCACCCGCGTTTTAGAAAACAGCACATTCAAATGAAAAGATGCTCAGGATCTGTCATGATTAGAGAGTGCAAAGGAAGCTAGGCGAGGGTTTCCCTGGCTGCAGTCCTCACAAACGCTAAAAGCGTTAAGTGCTCAAGAGGGCATGCCCAAAAGGGAAGCCTACCATTGCTGTTGCCGGGATCGTAAATTGGTAACAGCCGGTATGAAGGTCAGTAGGCAAGTTCCTTACCAAACTAAACACTGGAGGGACCCCGAGATTCGGCACACACGCTGCAGGTCGTATAACCAGAGACTAGCATCATTGGAAGGAAGCACTTGCACCCCAGCGGTCGTTGTGGTACCCTTTACCACAGCCAAGACATACAAAGGAACGACATGTCGAGCGCGGGGTGAATGCAGAAAGCTGTTCTGCTACCTACATTCCCTCGACTACCACTCATCCACAGAACAAAATGATCTCATACTATTTGCAGCAGCATGGATGGAGCAGTCGATGATCTCACTAATTCTGGTAAATTAGAGGCAGCAAGGCACAAATCCCAGGCTATCTCTTATATGTGCAGTCTAAATAGGGATACAAAGGAAGCAGCATACAAAGGAAACACAGGTTTACAAAGGGAAGAGAGAAGCGTGGAGTTCTCAGAGGGGGATATTGGAGACCCGGGAAGGGGGAAGTAGGAAGCTGGGATTCTCAGACACACGCTTAACGTATCAAAAAGTGCTCATCAAGGGCGACCCAACCAAAAGCATAGGGAGCGCTACAAAACTTTCCTCAATATACTGACAGGGCAAAGAACCCGAAACGCTCCAGGGACAGCTCCGATTATAATTGCATCAAGGGGCTGTAGAACTCAAACAGACGCAACGTTGTTTATTAACTATGCTGAAAGGGAAAAGGAGTATTCAAAGACAAGGCAAGGAAGAGGTTAAGAAATGCCTTTCCTCTGTTACCTCAGGCCTCTGCGACGTCATCGGCTGGAGTCACACCCCTGGAGCCTCGGCGGGCCTAAGTCCCAAGGCTGGAGTATGCTGCTGCTGAGGGAGCAAGGGAGGAGGACGTGCCACCTGACCAGCGACCCCTCGGACCTCTAGTGCCCATTCTCCCCTGCGTGGTACCACAGTCTCCCGGTCCAACGTGGCCCTCCTACGGGTAAGCAAAGCCTGGTGTACCCAAGTGACGGTGGAGCAGCTGAGAGGGAAGAGCTGTGAGGAAACCGGCTCTCCACGGCTCCTGCTAGGCAGGTCCCCACCTCCAGCCCACTTCGTTAGAGTCGCCCCACCTGCGAAGCACGGCGCCCACCGAGTAGCCCACTTACAAGTCTTGCGATACGCCTGGGGTGCGGCAGTGCAGGTTAAGGGGCAGGAGGCGAGGATACACAAGCCCTGGGGTGTGTGTTTAGCCACGTTCGACTCCCCATGTCCCGTCCAACACCGGGACCCCCGCTAAGGCTTTGTTTCCCCAAGTTACCAGAGAGGACACGGAGTAGTGCTGCCGCCTTGTGGCACACTGCCGTAACAACCTTACAAACCGTGCCGAAGGGCACCTATCATTCACAATGCCTGCGGCCTGCCGCTTTGCAAACGCAGCCCTGCCCTCAAGAAATATCCTGGGCTAGGTAATCTGAAGTGAATTCAAAGCAGGGCCGACTCTCAGGCAGAAACCTTTCAAGACCTCAGTGGTACTCACCCGCGTTTTAGAAAACAGCGCATTCAAATGAAAAGATGCTCAGGATCTGTCATGATTAGAGAGTGCAAAGGAAGCTAGGCGAGGGTTTCCCTGGCTGCAGTCCTCACAAACGCTAAAAGCGTTAAGTGCTCAAGAGGGCATGCCCAAAAGGGAAGCCTACCATTGCTGTTGCCGGGATCGTAAATTGGTAACAGCCGGTATGAAGGTCAGTAGGCAAGTTCCTTACCAAACTAAACACTGGAGGGACCCCGAGATTCGGCACACACGCTGCAGGTCGTATAACCAGAGACTAGCATCATTGGAAGGAAGCACTTGCACCCCAGCGGTCGTTGTGGTACCCTTTACCACAGCCAAGACATACAAAGGAACGACATGTCGAGCGCGGGGTGAATGCAGAAAGCTGTTCTGCTACCTACATTCCCTCGACTACCACTCATCCACAGAACAAAATGATCTCATACTATTTGCAGCAGCATGGATGGAGCAGTCGATGATCTCACTAATTCTGGTAAATTAGAGGCAGCAAGGCACAAATCCCAGGCTATCTCTTATATGTGCAGTCTAAATAGGGATACAAAGGAAGCAGCATACAAAGGAAACACAGGTTTACAAAGGGAAGAGAGAAGCGTGGAGTTCTCAGAGGGGGATATTGGAGACCCGGGAAGGGGGAAGTAGGAAGCTGGGATTCTCAGACACACGCTTAACGTATCAAAAAGTGCTCATCAAGGGCGACCCAACCGAAAGCATAGGGAGCGCTACAAAACTTTCCTCAATAAACTGACAGGGCAAAGAACCCGAAACGCTCCAGGGACAGCTCCGATTATAATTGCATCAAGGGGCTGTAGAACTCAAACAGACGCAACGTTGTTTATTAACTATGCTGAAAGGGAAAAGGAGTATTCAAAGACAAGGCAAGGAAGGGGTTAAGAAATGCCTTTCCTCTGTTACCTCAGGCCTCTGCGACGTCATCGGCTGGAGTCACACCCCTGGAGCCTCGGCGGGCCTGGGTCCCAAGGCTGGAGTATGCTGCTGCTGAGGGAGCAAGGGAGGAGGACGTGCCACCTGACCAGCGACCCCTCGGACCTCTAGTGCCCATTCTCCCCTGCGTGGTACCACAGTCTCCCGGTCCAACGTGGCCCTCCTACGGGTAAGCAAAGCCTGGTGTACCCAAGTGACGGTGGAGCAGCTGAGAGGGAAGAGCTGTGAGGAAACCGGCTCTCCACGGCTCCTGCTAGGCAGGTCCCCACCTCCAGCCCACTTCGTTAGAGTCGCCCCACCTGCGAAGCACGGCACCCACCGAGTAGCCCACTTACAAGTCTTGCGATACGCCTGGGGTGCGGCAGTGCAGGTTAAGGGGCAGGAGGCGAGGATACACAAGCCCTGGGGTGTGTGTTTAGCCACGTTCGACTCCCCATGTCCCGTCCAACACCGGGACCCCCGCTAAGGCTTTGTTTCCCCAAGTTACCAGAGAGGACACGGAGTAGTGCTGCCGCCTTGTGGCACACTGCCGTAACAACCTTACAAACCGTGCCGAAGGGCACCTATCATTCACAATGCCTGCGGCCTGCCGCTTTGCAAACGCAGCCCTGCCCTCAAGAAATATCCTGGGCTAGGTAATCTGAAGTGAATTCAAAGCAGGGCCGACTCTCAGGCAGAAACCTTTCAAGACCTCAGTGGTGCTCACCCGCGTTTTAGAAAACAGCACATTCAAATGAAAAGATGCTCAGGATCTGTCATGATTAGAGAGTGCAAAGGAAGCTAGGCGAGGGTTTCCCTGGCTGCAGTCCTCACAAACGCTAAAAGCGTTAAGTGCTCAAGAGGGCATGCCCAAAAGGGAAGCCTACCATTGCTGTTGCCGGGATCGTAAATTGGTAACAGCCGGTATGAAGGTCAGTAGGCAAGTTCCTTACCAAACTAAACACTGGAGGGACCCCGAGATTCGGCACACACGCTGCAGGTCGTATAACCAGAGACTAGCATCATTGGAAGGAAGCACTTGCACCCCAGCGGTCGTTGTGGTACCCTTTACCACAGCCAAGACATACAAAGGAACGACATGTCGAGCGCGGGGTGAATGCAGAAAGCTGTTCTGCTACCTACATTCCCTCGACTACCACTCATCCACAGAACAAAATGATCTCATACTATTTGCAGCAGCATGGATGGAGCAGTCGATGATCTCACTAATTCTGGTAAATTAGAGGCAGCAAGGCACAAATCCCAGGCTATCTCTTATATGTGCAGTCTAAATAGGGATACAAAGGAAGCAGCATACAAAGGAAACACAGGTTTACAAAGGGAAGAGAGAAGCGTGGAGTTCTCAGAGGGGGATATTGGAGACCCGGGAAGGGGGAAGTAGGAAGCTGGGATTCTCAGACACACGCTTAACGTATCAAAAAGTGCTCATCAAGGGCGACCCAACCGAAAGCATAGGGAGCGCTACAAAACTTTCCTCAATAAACTGACAGGGCAAAGAACCCGAAACGCTCCAGGGACAGCTCCGATTATAATTGCATCAAGGGGCTGTAGAACTCAAACAGACGCAACGTTGTTTATTAACTATGCTGAAAGGGAAAAGGAGTATTCAAAGACAAGGCAAGGAAGGGGTTAAGAAATGCCTTTCCTCTGTTACCTCAGGCCTCTGCGACGTCATCGGCTGGAGTCACACCCCTGGAGCCTCGGCGGGCCTGAGTCCCAAGGCTGGAGTATGCTGCTGCTGAGGGAGCAAGGGAGGAGGACGTGCCACCTGACCAGCGACCCCTCGGACCTCTAGTGCCCATTCTCCCCTGCGTGGTACCACAGTCTCCCGGTCCAACGTGGCCCTCCTACGGGTAAGCAAAGCCTGGTGTACCCAAGTGACGGTGGAGCAGCTGAGAGGGAAGAGCTGTGAGGAAACCGGCTCTCCACGGCTCCTGCTAGGCAGGTCCCCACCTCCAGCCCACTTCGTTAGAGTCGCCCCACCTGCGAAGCACGGCACCCACCGAGTAGCCCACTTACAAGTCTTGCGATACGCCTGGGGTGCGGCAGTGCAGGTTAAGGGGCAGGAGGCGAGGATACACAAGCCCTGGGGTGTGTGTTTAGCCACGTTCGACTCCCCATGTCCCGTCCAACACCGGGACCCCCGCTAAGGCTTTGTTTCCCCAAGTTACCAGAGAGGACACGGAGTAGTGCTGCCGCCTTGTGGCACACTGCCGTAACAACCTTACAAACCGTGCCGAAGGGCACCTATCATTCACAATGCCTGCGGCCTGCCGCTTTGCAAACGCAGCCCTGCCCTCAAGAAATATCCTGGGCTAGGTAATCTGAAGTGAATTCAAAGCAGGGCCGACTCTCAGGCAGAAACCTTTCAAGACCTCAGTGGTACTCACCCGCGTTTTAGAAAACAGCACATTCAAATGAAAAGATGCTCAGGATCTGTCATGATTAGAGAGTGCAAAGGAAGCTAGGCGAGGGTTTCCCTGGCTGCAGTCCTCACAAACGCTAAAAGCGTTAAGTGCTCAAGAGGGCATGCCCAAAAGGGAAGCCTACCATTGCTGTTGCCGGGATCGAAAATTGGTAACAGCCGGTATGAAGGTCAGTAGGCAAGTTCCTTACCAAACTAAACACTGGAGGGACCCCGAGATTCGGCACACACGCTGCAGGTCGTATAACCAGAGACCAGCATCATTGGAAGGAAGCACTTGCACCCCAGCGGTCGTTGTGGTACCCTTTACCACAGCCAAGACATACAAAGGAACGACATGTCGAGCGCGGGGTGAATGCAGAAAGCTGTTCTGCTACCTACATTCCCTCGACTACCACTCATCCACAGAACAAAATGATCTCATACTATTTGCAGCAGCATAGATGGAGCAGTCGATGATCTCACTAATTCTGGTAAATTAGAGGCAGCAAGGCACAAATCCCAGGCTATCTCTTATATGTGCAGTCTAAATAGGGATACAAAGGAAGCAGCATACAAAGGAAACACAGGTTTACAAAGGGAAGAGAGAAGCGTGGAGTTCTCAGAGGGGGATATTGGAGACCCGGGAAGGGGGAAGTAGGAAGCTGGGATTCTCAGACACACGCTTAACGTATCAAAAAGTGCTCATCAAGGGCGACCCAACCGAAAGCATAGGGAGCGCTACAAAACTTTCCTCAATAAACTGACAGGGCAAAGAACCCGAAACGCTCCAGGGACAGCTCCGATTATAATTGCATCAAGGGGCTGTAGAACTCAAACAGACGCAACGTTGTTTATTAACTATGCTGAAAGGGAAAAGGAGTATTCAAAGACAAGGCAAGGAAGGGGTTAAGAAATGCCTTTCCTCTGTTACCTCAGGCCTCTGCGACGTCATCGGCTGGAGTCACACCCCTGGAGCCTCGGCGGGCCTGGGTCCCAAGGCTGGAGTATGCTGCTGCTGAGGGAGCAAGGGAGGAGGACGTGCCACCTGACCAGCGACCCCTCGGACCTCTAGTGCCCATTCTCCCCTGCGTGGTACCACAGTCTCCCGGTCCAACGTGGCCCTCCTACGGGTAAGCAAAGCCTGGTGTACCCAAGTGACGGTGGAGCAGCTGAGAGGGAAGAGCTGTGAGGAAACCGGCTCTCCACGGCTCCTGCTAGGCAGGTCCCCACCTCCAGCCCACTTCGTTAGAGTCGCCCCACCTGCGAAGCACGGCACCCACCGAGTAGCCCACTTACAAGTCTTGCGATACGCCTGGGGTGCGGCAGTGCAGGTTAAGGGGCAGGAGGCGAGGATACACAAGCCCTGGGGTGTGTGTTTAGCCACGTTCGACTCCCCATGTCCCGTCCAACACCGGGACCCCCGCTAAGGCTTTGTTTCCCCAAGTTACCAGAGAGGACACGGAGTAGTGCTGCCGCCTTGTGGCACACTGCCGTAACAACCTTACAAACCGTGCCGAAGGGCACCTATCATTCACAATGCCTGCGGCCTGCCGCTTTGCAAACGCAGCCCTGCCCTCAAGAAATATCCTGGGCTAGGTAATCTGAAGTGAATTCAAAGCAGGGCCGACTCTCAGGCAGAAACCTTTCAAGACCTCAGTGGTGCTCACCCGCGTTTTAGAAAACAGCACATTCAAATGAAAAGATGCTCAGGATCTGTCATGATTAGAGAGTGCAAAGGAAGCTAGGCGAGGGTTTCCCTGGCTGCAGTCCTCACAAACGCTAAAAGCGTTAAGTGCTCAAGAGGGCATGCCCAAAAGAGAAGCCTACCATTGCTGTTGCCGGGATCGTAAATTGGTAACAGCCGGTATGAAGGTCAGTAGGCAAGTTCCTTACCAAACTAAACACTGGAGGGACCCCGAGATTCGGCACACACGCTGCAGGTCGTATAACCAGAGACTAGCATCATTGGAAGGAAGCACTTGCACCCCAGCGGTCGTTGTGGTACCCTTTACCACAGCCAAGACATACAAAGGAACGACATGTCGAGCGCGGGGTGAATGCAGAAAGCTGTTCTGCTACCTACATTCCCTCGACTACCACTCATCCACAGAACAAAATGATCTCATACTATTTGCAGCAGCATGGATGGAGCAGTCGATGATCTCACTAATTCTGGTAAATTAGAGGCAGCAAGGCACAAATCCCAGGCTATCTCTTATATGTGCAGTCTAAATAGGGATACAAAGGAAGCAGCATACAAAGGAAACACAGGTTTACAAAGGGAAGAGAGAAGCGTGGAGTTCTCAGAGGGGGATATTGGAGACCCGGGAAGGGGGAAGTAGGAAGCTGGGATTCTCAGACACACGCTTAACGTATCAAAAAGTGCTCATCAAGGGCGACCCAACCGAAAGCATAGGGAGCGCTACAAAACTTTCCTCAATAAACTGACAGGGCAAAGAACCCGAAACGCTCCAGGGACAGCTCCGATTATAATTGCATCAAGGGGCTGTAGAACTCAAACAGACGCAACGTTGTTTATTAACTATGCTGAAAGGGAAAAGGAGTATTCAAAGACAAGGCAAGGAAGGGGTTAAGAAATGCCTTTCCTCTGTTACCTCAGGCCTCTGCGACGTCATCGGCTGGAGTCACACCCCTGGAGCCTTGGCGGGCCTAAGTCCCAAGGCTGGAGTATGCTGCTGCTGAGGGAGCAAGGGAGGAGGACGTGCCACCTGACCAGCGACCCCTCGGACCTCTAGTGCCCATTCTCCCCTGCGTGGTACCACAGTCTCCCGGTCCAACGTGGCCCTCCTACGGGTAAGCAAAGCCTGGTGTACCCAAGTGACGGTGGAGCAGCTGAGAGGGAAGAGCTGTGAGGAAACCGGCTCTCCACGGCTCCTGCTAGGCAGGTCCCCACCTCCAGCCCACTTCGTTAGAGTCGCCCCACCTGCGAAGCACGGCGCCCACCGAGTAGCCCACTTACAAGTCTTGCGATACGCCTGGGGTGCGGCAGTGCAGGTTAAGGGGCAGGAGGCGAGGATACACAAGCCCTGGGGTGTGTGTTTAGCCACGTTCGACTCCCCATGTCCCGTCCAACACCGGGACCCCCGCTAAGGCTTTGTTTCCCCAAGTTACCAGAGAGGACACGGAGTAGTGCTGCCGCCTTGTGGCACACTGCCGTAACAACCTTACAAACCGTGCCGAAGGGCACCTATCATTCACAATGCCTGCGGCCTGCCGCTTTGCAAACGCAGCCCTGCCCTCAAGAAATATCCTGGGCTAGGTAATCTGAAGTGAATTCAAAGCAGGGCCGACTCTCAGGCAGAAACCTTTCAAGACCTCAGAGGTGCTCACCCGCGTTTTAGAAAACAGCGCATTCAAATGAAAAGATGCTCAGGATCTGTCATGATTAGAGAGTGCAAAGGAAGCTAGGCGAGGGTTTCCCTGGCTGCAGTCCTCACAAACGCTAAAAGCGTTAAGTGCTCAAGAGGGCATGCCCAAAAGGGAAGCCTACCATTGCTGTTGCCGGGATCGAAAATTGGTAACAGCCGGTATGAAGGTCAGTAGGCAAGTTCCTTACCAAACTAAACACTGGAGGGACCCCGAGATTCGGCACACACGCTGCAGGTCGTATAACCAGAGACCAGCATCATTGGAAGGAAGCACTTCCACCCCAGCGGTCGTTGTGGTACCCTTTACCACAGCCAAGACATACAAAGGAACGACATGTCGAGCGCGGGGTGAATGCAGAAAGCTGTTCTGCTACCTACATTCCCTCGACTACCACTCATCCACAGAACAAAATGATCTCATACTATTTGCAGCAGCATGGATGGAGCAGTCGATGATCTCACTAATTCTGGTAAATTAGAGGCAGCAAGGCACAAATCCCAGGCTATCTCTTATATGTGCAGTCTAAATAGGGATACAAAGGAAGCAGCATACAAAGGAAACACAGGTTTACAAAGGGAAGAGAGAAGCGTGGAGTTCTCAGAGGGGGATATTGGAGACCCGGGAAGGGGGAAGTAGGAAGCTGGGATTCTCAGACACACGCTTAACGTATCAAAAAGTGCTCATCAAGGGCGACCCAACCGAAAGCATAGGGAGCGCTACAAAACTTTCCTCAATAAACTGACAGGGCAAAGAACCCGAAACGCTCCAGGGACAGCTCCGATTATAATTGCATCAAGGGGCTGTAGAACTCAAACAGACGCAACGTTGTTTATTAACTATGCTGAAAGGGAAAAGGAGTATTCAAAGACAAGGCAAGGAAGGGGTTAAGAAATGCCTTTCCTCTGTTACCTCAGGCCTCTGCGACGTCATCGGCTGGAGTCACACCCCTGGAGCCTCGGCGGGCCTGGGTCCCAAGGCTGGAGTATGCTGCTGCTGAGGGAGCAAGGGAGGAGGACGTGCCACCTGACCAGCGACCCCTCGGACCTCTAGTGCCCATTCTCCCCTGCGTGGTACCACAGTCTCCCGGTCCAACGTGGCCCTCCTACGGGTAAGCAAAGCCTGGTGTACCCAAGTGACGGTGGAGCAGCTGAGAGGGAAGAGCTGTGAGGAAACCGGCTCTCCACGGCTCCTGCTAGGCAGGTTCCCACCTCCAGCCCACTTCGTTAGAGTCGTCCCACCTGCGAAGCACGGCACCCACCGAGTAGCCCACTTACAAGTCTTGCGATACGCCTGGGGTGCGGCAGTGCAGGTTAAGGGGGAGGAGGCGAGGATACACAAGCCCTGGGGTGTGTGTTTAGCCACGTTCGACTCCCCATGTCCCGTCCAACACCGGGACCCCCGCTAAGGCTTTGTTTCCCCAAGTTACCAGAGAGGACACGGAGTAGTGCTGCCGCCTTGTGGCACACTGCCGTAACAACCTTACAAACCGTGCCGAAGGGCACCTATCATTCACAATGCCTGCGGCCTGCCGCTTTGCAAACGCAGCCCTGCCCTCAAGAAATATCCTGGGCTAGGTAATCTGAAGTGAATTCAAAGCAGGGCCGACTCTCAGGCAGAAACCTTTCAAGACCTCAGTGGTGCTCACCCGCGTTTTAGAAAACAGCACATTCAAATGAAAAGATGCTCAGGATCTGTCATGATTAGAGAGTGCAAAGGAAGCTAGGCGAGGGTTTCCCTGGCTGCAGTCCTCACAAACGCTAAAAGCGTTAAGTGCTCAAGAGGGCATGCCCAAAAGAGAAGCCTACCATTGCTGTTGCCGGGATCGTAAATTGGTAACAGCCGGTATGAAGGTCAGTAGGCAAGTTCCTTACCAAACTAAACACTGGAGGGACCCCGAGATTCGGCACACACGCTGCAGGTCGTATAACCAGAGACTAGCATCATTGGAAGGAAGCACTTGCACCCCAGCGGTCGTTGTGGTACCCTTTACCACAGCCAAGACATACAAAGGAACGACATGTCGAGCGCGGGGTGAATGCAGAAAGCTGTTCTGCTACCTACATTCCCTCGACTACCACTCATCCACAGAACAAAATGATCTCATACTATTTGCAGCAGCATGGATGGAGCAGTCGATGATCTCACTAATTCTGGTAAATTAGAGGCAGCAAGGCACAAATCCCAGGCTATCTCTTATATGTGCAGTCTAAATAGGGATACAAAGGAAGCAGCATACAAAGGAAACACAGGTTTACAAAGGGAAGAGAGAAGCGTGGAGTTCTCAGAGGGGGATATTGGAGACCCGGGAAGGGGGAAGTAGGAAGCTGGGATTCTCAGACACACGCTTAACGTATCAAAAAGTGCTCATCAAGGGCGACCCAACCGAAAGCATAGGGAGCGCTACAAAACTTTCCTCAATAAACTGACAGGGCAAAGAACCCGAAACGCTCCAGGGACAGCTCCGATTATAATTGCATCAAGGGGCTGTAGAACTCAAACAGACGCAACGTTGTTTATTAACTATGCTGAAAGGGAAAAGGAGTATTCAAAGACAAGGCAAGGAAGGGGTTAAGAAATGCCTTTCCTCTGTTACCTCAGGCCTCTGCGACGTCATCGGCTGGAGTCACACCCCTGGAGCCTTGGCGGGCCTAAGTCCCAAGGCTGGAGTATGCTGCTGCTGAGGGAGCAAGGGAGGAGGACGTGCCACCTGACCAGCGACCCCTCGGACCTCTAGTGCCCATTCTCCCCTGCGTGGTACCACAGTCTCCCGGTCCAACGTGGCCCTCCTACGGGTAAGCAAAGCCTGGTGTACCCAAGTGACGGTGGAGCAGCTGAGAGGGAAGAGCTGTGAGGAAACCGGCTCTCCACGGCTCCTGCTAGGCAGGTCCCCACCTCCAGCCCACTTCGTTAGAGTCGCCCCACCTGCGAAGCACGGCGCCCACCGAGTAGCCCACTTACAAGTCTTGCGATACGCCTGGGGTGCGGCAGTGCAGGTTAAGGGGCAGGAGGCGAGGATACACAAGCCCTGGGGTGTGTGTTTAGCCACGTTCGACTCCCCATGTCCCGTCCAACACCGGGACCCCCGCTAAGGCTTTGTTTCCCCAAGTTACCAGAGAGGACACGGAGTAGTGCTGCCGCCTTGTGGCACACTGCCGTAACAACCTTACAAACCGTGCCGAAGGGCACCTATCATTCACAATGCCTGCGGCCTGCCGCTTTGCAAACGCAGCCCTGCCCTCAAGAAATATCCTGGGCTAGGTAATCTGAAGTGAATTCAAAGCAGGGCCGACTCTCAGGCAGAAACCTTTCAAGACCTCAGTGGTACTCACCCGCGTTTTAGAAAACAGCACATTCAAATGAAAAGATGCTCAGGATCTGTCATGATTAGAGAGTGCAAAGGAAGCTAGGCGAGGGTTTCCCTGGCTGCAGTCCTCACAAACGCTAAAAGCGTTAAGTGCTCAAGAGGGCATGCCCAAAAGGGAAGCCTACCATTGCTGTTGCCGGGATCGTAAATTGGTAACAGCCGGTATGAAGGTCAGTAGGCAAGTTCCTTACCAAACTAAACACTGGAGGGACCCCGAGATTCGGCACACACGCTGCAGGTCGTATAACCAGAGACTAGCATCATTGGAAGGAAGCACTTGCACCCCAGCGGTCGTTGTGGTACCCTTTACCACAGCCAAGACATACAAAGGAACGACATGTCGAGCGCGGGGTGAATGCAGAAAGCTGTTCTGCTACCTACATTCCCTCGACTACCACTCATCCACAGAACAAAATGATCTCATACTATTTGCAGCAGCATGGATGGAGCAGTCGATGATCTCACTAATTCTGGTAAATTAGAGGCAGCAAGGCACAAATCCCAGGCTATCTCTTATATGTGCAGTCTAAATAGGGATACAAAGGAAGCAGCATACAAAGGAAACACAGGTTTACAAAGGGAAGAGAGAAGCGTGGAGTTCTCAGAGGGGGATATTGGAGACCCGGGAAGGGGGAAGTAGGAAGCTGGGATTCTCAGACACACGCTTAACGTATCAAAAAGTGCTCATCAAGGGCGACCCAACCGAAAGCATAGGGAGCGCCACAAAACTTTCCTCAATAAACTGACAGGGCAAAGAACCCGAAACGCTCCAGGGACAGCTCCGATTATAATTGCATCAAGGGGCTGTAGAACTCAAACAGACGCAACGTTGTTTATTAACTATGCTGAAAGGGAAAAGGAGTATTCAAAGACAAGGCAAGGAAGGGGTTAAGAAATGCCTTTCCTCTGTTACCTCAGGCCTCTGCGACGTCATCGGCTGGAGTCACACCCCTGGAGCCTCGGCGGGCCTGGGTCCCAAGGCTGGAGTATGCTGCTGCTGAGGGAGCAAGGGAGGAGGACGTGCCACCTGACCAGCGACCCCTCGGACCTCTAGTGCCCATTCTCCCCTGCGTGGTACCACAGTCTCCCGGTCCAACGTGGCCCTCCTACGGGTAAGCAAAGCCTGGTGTACCCAAGTGACGGTGGAGCAGCTGAGAGGGAAGAGCTGTGAGGAAACCGGCTCTCCACGGCTCCTGCTAGGCAGGTCCCCACCTCCAGCCCACTTCGTTAGAGTCGCCCCACCTGCGAAGCACGGCACCCACCGAGTAGCCCACTTACAAGTCTTGCGATACGCCTGGGGTGCGGCAGTGCAGGTTAAGGGGCAGGAGGCGAGGATACACAAGCCCTGGGGTGTGTGTTTAGCCACGTTCGACTCCCCATGTCCCGTCCAACACCGGGACCCCCGCTAAGGCTTTGTTTCCCCAAGTTACCAGAGAGGACACGGAGTAGTGCTGCCGCCTTGTGGCACACTGCCGTAACAACCTTACAAACCGTGCCGAAGGGCACCTATCATTCACAATGCCTGCGGCCTGCCGCTTTGCCAACGCAGCCCTGCCCTCAAGAAATATCCTGGGCTAGGTAATCTGAAGTGAATTCAAAGCAGGGCCGACTCTCAGGCAGAAACCTTTCAAGACCTCAGTGGTGCTCACCCGCGTTTTAGAAAACAGCACATTCAAATGAAAAGATGCTCAGGATCTGTCATGATTAGAGAGTGCAAAGGAAGCTAGGCGAGGGTTTCCCTGGCTGCAGTCCTCACAAACGCTAAAAGCGTTAAGTGCTCAAGAGGGCATGCCCAAAAGGGAAGCCTACCATTGCTGTTGCCGGGATCGTAAATTGGTAACAGCCGGTATGAAGGTCAGTAGGCAAGTTCCTTACCAAACTAAACACTGGAGGGACCCCGAGATTCGGCACACACGCTGCAGGTCGTATAACCAGAGACTAGCATCATTGGAAGGAAGCACTTGCACCCCAGCGGTCGTTGTGGTACCCTTTACCACAGCCAAGACATACAAAGGAACGACATGTCGAGCGCGGGGTGAATGCAGAAAGCTGTTCTGCTACCTACATTCCCTCGACTACCACTCATCCACAGAACAAAATGATCTCATACTATTTGCAGCAGCATGGATGGAGCAGTCGATGATCTCACTAATTCTGGTAAATTAGAGGCAGCAAGGCACAAATCCCAGGCTATCTCTTATATGTGCAGTCTAAATAGGGATACAAAGGAAGCAGCATACAAAGGAAACACAGGTTTACAAAGGGAAGAGAGAAGCGTGGAGTTCTCAGAGGGGGATATTGGAGACCCGGGAAGGGGGAAGTAGGAAGCTGGGATTCTCAGACACACGCTTAACGTATCAAAAAGTGCTCATCAAGGGCGACCCAACCGAAAGCATAGGGAGCGCTACAAAACTTTCCTCAATAAACTGACAGGGCAAAGAACCCGAAACGCTCCAGGGACAGCTCCGATTATAATTGCATCAAGGGGCTGTAGAACTCAAACAGACGCAACGTTGTTTATTAACTATGCTGAAAGGGAAAAGGAGTATTCAAAGACAAGGCAAGGAAGGGGTTAAGAAATGCCTTTCCTCTGTTACCTCAGGCCTCTGCGACGTCATCGGCTGGAGTCACACCCCTGGAGCCTTGGCGGGCCTAAGTCCCAAGGCTGGAGTATGCTGCTGCTGAGGGAGCAAGGGAGGAGGACGTGCCACCTGACCAGCGACCCCTCGGACCTCTAGTGCCCATTCTCCCCTGCGTGGTACCACAGTCTCCCGGTCCAACGTGGCCCTCCTACGGGTAAGCAAAGCCTGGTGTACCCAAGTGACGGTGGAGCAGCTGAGAGGGAAGAGCTGTGAGGAAACCGGCTCTCCACGGCTCCTGCTAGGCAGGTCCCCACCTCCAGCCCACTTCGTTAGAGTCGCCCCACCTGCGAAGCACGGCGCCCACCGAGTAGCCCACTTACAAGTCTTGCGATACGCCTGGGGTGCGGCAGTGCAGGTTAAGGGGCAGGAGGCGAGGATACACAAGCCCTGGGGTGTGTGTTTAGCCACGTTCGACTCCCCATGTCCCGTCCAACACCGGGACCCCCGCTAAGGCTTTGTTTCCCCAAGTTACCAGAGAGGACACGGAGTAGTGCTGCCGCCTTGTGGCACACTGCCGTAACAACCTTACAAACCGTGCCGAAGGGCACCTATCATTCACAATGCCTGCGGCCTGCCGCTTTGCAAACGCAGCCCTGCCCTCAAGAAATATCCTGGGCTAGGTAATCTGAAGTGAATTCAAAGCAGGGCCGACTCTCAGGCAGAAACCTTTCAAGACCTCAGTGGTACTCACCCGCGTTTTAGAAAACAGCACATTCAAATGAAAAGATGCTCAGGATCTGTCATGATTAGAGAGTGCAAAGGAAGCTAGGCGAGGGTTTCCCTGGCTGCAGTCCTCACAAACGCTAAAAGCGTTAAGTGCTCAAGAGGGCATGCCCAAAAGGGAAGCCTACCATTGCTGTTGCCGGGATCGTAAATTGGTAACAGCCGGTATGAAGGTCAGTAGGCAAGTTCCTTACCAAACTAAACACTGGAGGGACCCCGAGATTCGGCACACACGCTGCAGGTCGTATAACCAGAGACTAGCATCATTGGAAGGAAGCACTTGCACCCCAGCGGTCGTTGTGGTACCCTTTACCACAGCCAAGACATACAAAGGAACGACATGTCGAGCGCGGGGTGAATGCAGAAAGCTGTTCTGCTACCTACATTCCCTCGACTACCACTCATCCACAGAACAAAATGATCTCATACTATTTGCAGCAGCATGGATGGAGCAGTCGATGATCTCACTAATTCTGGTAAATTAGAGGCAGCAAGGCACAAATCCCAGGCTATCTCTTATATGTGCAGTCTAAATAGGGATACAAAGGAAGCAGCATACAAAGGAAACACAGGTTTACAAAGGGAAGAGAGAAGCGTGGAGTTCTCAGAGGGGGATATTGGAGACCCGGGAAGGGGGAAGTAGGAAGCTGGGATTCTCAGACACACGCTTAACGTATCAAAAAGTGCTCATCAAGGGCGACCCAACCGAAAGCATAGGGAGCGCTACAAACTTTCCTCAATAAACTGACAGGGCAAAGAACCCGAAACGCTCCAGGGACAGCTCCGATTATAATTGCATCAAGGGGCTGTAGAACTCAAACAGACGCAACGTTGTTTATTAACTATGCTGAAAGGGAAAAGGAGTATTCAAAGACAAGGCAAGGAAGGGGTTAAGAAATGCCTTTCCTCTGTTACCTCAGGCCTCTGCGACGTCATCGGCTGGAGTCACACCCCTGGAGCCTCGGCGGGCCTGGGTCCCAAGGCTGGAGTATGCTGCTGCTGAGGGAGCAAGGGAGGAGGACGTGCCACCTGACCAGCGACCCCTCGGACCTCTAGTGCCCATTCTCCCCTGCGTGGTACCACAGTCTCCCGGTCCAACGTGGCCCTCCTACGGGTAAGCAAAGCCTGGTGTACCCAAGTGACGGTGGAGCAGCTGAGAGGGAAGAGCTGTGAGGAAACCGGCTCTCCACGGCTCCTGCTAGGCAGGTCCCCACCTCCAGCCCACTTCGTTAGAGTCGCCCCACCTGCGAAGCACGGCGCCCACCGAGTAGCCCACTTACAAGTCTTGCGATACGCCTGGGGTGCGGCAGTGCAGGTTAAGGGGCAGGAGGCGAGGATACACAAGCCCTGGGGTGTGTGTTTAGCCACGTTCGACTCCCCATGTCCCGTCCAACACCGGGACCCCCGCTAAGGCTTTGTTTCCCCAAGTTACCAGAGAGGACACGGAGTAGTGCTGCCGCCTTGTGGCACACTGCCGTAACAACCTTACAAACCGTGCCGAAGGGCACCTATCATTCACAATGCCTGCGGCCTGCCGCTTTGCAAACGCAGCCCTGCCCTCAAGAAATATCCTGGGCTAGGTAATCTGAAGTGAATTCAAAGCAGGGCCGACTCTCAGGCAGAAACCTTTCAAGACCTCAGTGGTACTCACCCGCGTTTTAGAAAACAGCGCATTCAAATGAAAAGATGCTCAGGATCTGTCATGATTAGAGAGTGCAAAGGAAGCTAGGCGAGGGTTTCCCTGGCTGCAGTCCTCACAAACGCTAAAAGCGTTAAGTGCTCAAGAGGGCATGCCCAAAAGGGAAGCCTACCATTGCTGTTGCCGGGATCGTAAATTGGTAACAGCCGGTATGAAGGTCAGTAGGCAAGTTCCTTACCAAACTAAACACTGGAGGGACCCCGAGATTCGGCACACACGCTGCAGGTCGTATAACCAGAGACCAGCATCATTGGAAGGAAGCACTTGCACCCCAGCGGTCGTTGTGGTACCCTTTACCACAGCCAAGACATACAAAGGAACGACATGTCGAGCGCGGGGTGAATGCAGAAAGCTGTTCTGCTACCTACATTCCCTCGACTACCACTCATCCACAGAACAAAATGATCTCATACTATTTGCAGCAGCATGGATGGAGCAGTCGATGATCTCACTAATTCTGGTAAATTAGAGGCAGCAAGGCACAAATCCCAGGCTATCTCTTATATGTGCAGTCTAAATAGGGATACAAAGGAAGCAGCATACAAAGGAAACACAGGTTTACAAAGGGAAGAGAGAAGCGTGGAGTTCTCAGAGGGGGATATTGGAGACCCGGGAAGGGGGAAGTAGGAAGCTGGGATTCTCAGACACACGCTTAACGTATCAAAAAGTGCTCATCAAGGGCGACCCAACCGAAAGCATAGGGAGCGCTACAAAACTTTCCTCAATAAACTGACAGGGCAAAGAACCCGAAACGCTCCAGGGACAGCTCCGATTATAATTGCATCAAGGGGCTGTAGAACTCAAACAGACGCAACGTTGTTTATTAACTATGCTGAAAGGGAAAAGGAGTATTCAAAGACAAGGCAAGGAAGGGGTTAAGAAATGCCTTTCCTCTGTTACCTCAGGCCTCTGCGACGTCATCGGCTGGAGTCACACCCCTGGAGCCTCGGCGGGCCTGGGTCCCAAGGCTGGAGTATGCTGCTGCTGAGGGAGCAAGGGAGGAGGACGTGCCACCTGACCAGCGACCCCTCGGACCTCTAGTGCCCATTCTCCCCTGCGTGGTACCACAGTCTCCCGGTCCAACGTGGCCCTCCTACGGGTAAGCAAAGCCTGGTGTACCCAAGTGACGGTGGAGCAGCTGAGAGGGAAGAGCTGTGAGGAAACCGGCTCTCCACGGCTCCTGCTAGGCAGGTTCCCACCTCCAGCCCACTTCGTTAGAGTCGCCCCACCTGCGAAGCACGGCACCCACCGAGTAGCCCACTTACAAGTCTTGCGATACGCCTGGGGTGCGGCAGTGCAGGTTAAGGGGCAGGAGGCGAGGATACACAAGCCCTGGGGTGTGTGTTTAGCCACGTTCGACTCCCCATGTCCCGTCCAACACCGGGACCCCCGCTAAGGCTTTGTTTCCCCAAGTTACCAGAGAGGACACGGAGTAGTGCTGCCGCCTTGTGGCACACTGCCGTAACAACCTTACAAACCGTGCCGAAGGGCACCTATCATTCACAATGCCTGCGGCCTGCCGCTTTGCAAACGCAGCCCTGCCCTCAAGAAATATCCTGGGCTAGGTAATCTGAAGTGAATTCAAAGCAGGGCCGACTCTCAGGCAGAAACCTTTCAAGACCTCAGTGGTGCTCACCCGCGTTTTAGAAAACAGCACATTCAAATGAAAAGATGCTCAGGATCTGTCATGATTAGAGAGTGCAAAGGAAGCTAGGCGAGGGTTTCCCTGGCTGCAGTCCTCACAAACGCTAAAAGCGTTAAGTGCTCAAGAGGGCATGCCCAAAAGGGAAGCCTACCATTGCTGTTGCCGGGATCGTAAATTGGTAACAGCCGGTATGAAGGTCAGTAGGCAAGTTCCTTACCAAACTAAACACTGGAGGGACCCCGAGATTCGGCACACACGCTGCAGGTCGTATAACCAGAGACTAGCATCATTGGAAGGAAGCACTTGCACCCCAGCGGTCGTTGTGGTACCCTTTACCACAGCCAAGACATACAAAGGAACGACATGTCGAGCGCGGGGTGAATGCAGAAAGCTGTTCTGCTACCTACATTCCCTCGACTACCACTCATCCACAGAACAAAATGATCTCATACTATTTGCAGCAGCATGGATGGAGCAGTCGATGATCTCACTAATTCTGGTAAATTAGAGGCAGCAAGGCACAAATCCCAGGCTATCTCTTATATGTGCAGTCTAAATAGGGATACAAAGGAAGCAGCATACAAAGGAAACACAGGTTTACAAAGGGAAGAGAGAAGCGTGGAGTTCTCAGAGGGGGATATTGGAGACCCGGGAAGGGGGAAGTAGGAAGCTGGGATTCTCAGACACACGCTTAACGTATCAAAAAGTGCTCATCAAGGGCGACCCAACCGAAAGCATAGGGAGCGCTACAAAACTTTCCTCAATAAACTGACAGGGCAAAGAACCCGAAACGCTCCAGGGACAGCTCCGATTATAATTGCATCAAGGGGCTGTAGAACTCAAACAGACGCAACGTTGTTTATTAACTATGCTGAAAGGGAAAAGGAGTATTCAAAGACAAGGCAAGGAAGGGGTTAAGAAATGCCTTTCCTCTGTTACCTCAGGCCTCTGCGACGTCATCGGCTGGAGTCACACCCCTGGAGCCTCGGCGGGCCTGGGTCCCAAGGCTGGAGTATGCTGCTGCTGAGGGAGCAAGGGAGGAGGACGTGCCACCTGACCAGCGACCCCTCGGACCTCTAGTGCCCATTCTCCCCTGCGTGGTACCACAGTCTCCCGGTCCAACGTGGCCCTCCTACGGGTAAGCAAAGCCTGGTGTACCCAAGTGACGGTGGAGCAGCTGAGAGGGAAGAGCTGTGAGGAAACCGGCTCTCCACGGCTCCTGCTAGGCAGGTCCCCACCTCCAGCCCACTTCGTTAGAGTCGCCCCACCTGCGAAGCACGGCACCCACCGAGTAGCCCACTTACAAGTCTTGCGATACGCCTGGGGTGGGGCAGTGCAGGTTAAGGGGCAGGAGGCGAGGATACACAAGCCCTGGGGTGTGTGTTTAGCCACGTTCGACTCCCCATGTCCCGTCCAACACCGGGACCCCCGCTAAGGCTTTGTTTCCCCAAGTTACCAGAGAGGACACGGAGTAGTGCTGCCGCCTTGTGGCACACTGCCGTAACAACCTTACAAACCGTGCCGAAGGGCACCTATCATTCACAATGCCTGCGGCCTGCCGCTTTGCAAACGCAGCCCTGCCCTCAAGAAATATCCTGGGCTAGGTAATCTGAAGTGAATTCAAAGCAGGGCCGACTCTCAGGCAGAAACCTTTCAAGACCTCAGTGGTACTCACCCGCGTTTTAGAAAACAGCACATTCAAATGAAAAGATGCTCAGGATCTGTCATGATTAGAGAGTGCAAAGGAAGCTAGGCGAGGGTTTCCCTGGCTGCAGTCCTCACAAACGCTAAAAGCGTTAAGTGCTCAAGAGGGCATGCCCAAAAGGGAAGCCTACCATTGCTGTTGCCGGGATCGTAAATTGGTAACAGCCGGTATGAAGGTCAGTAGGCAAGTTCCTTACCAAACTAAACACTGGAGGGACCCCGAGATTCGGCACACACGCTGCAGGTCGTATAACCAGAGACTAGCATCATTGGAAGGAAGCACTTGCACCCCAGCGGTCGTTGTGGTACCCTTTACCACAGCCAAGACATACAAAGGAACGACATGTCGAGCGCGGGGTGAATGCAGAAAGCTGTTCTGCTACCTACATTCCCTCGACTACCACTCATCCACAGAACAAAATGATCTCATACTATTTGCAGCAGCATGGATGGAGCAGTCGATGATCTCACTAATTCTGGTAAATTAGAGGCAGCAAGGCACAAATCCCAGGCTATCTCTTATATGTGCAGTCTAAATAGGGATACAAAGGAAGCAGCATACAAAGGAAACACAGGTTTACAAAGGGAAGAGAGAAGCGTGGAGTTCTCAGAGGGGGATATTGGAGACCCGGGAAGGGGGAAGTAGGAAGCTGGGATTCTCAGACACACGCTTAACGTATCAAAAAGTGCTCATCAAGGGCGACCCAACCGAAAGCATAGGGAGCGCTACAAAACTTTCCTCAATAAACTGACAGGGCAAAGAACCCGAAACGCTCCAGGGACAGCTCCGATTATAATTGCATCAAGGGGCTGTAGAACTCAAACAGACGCAACGTTGTTTATTAACTATGCTGAAAGGGAAAAGGAGTATTCAAAGACAAGGCAAGGAAGGGGTTAAGAAATGCCTTTCCTCTGTTACCTCAGGCCTCTGCGACGTCATCGGCTGGAGTCACACCCCTGGAGCCTTGGCGGGCCTAAGTCCCAAGGCTGGAGTATGCTGCTGCTGAGGGAGCAAGGGAGGAGGACGTGCCACCTGACCAGCGACCCCTCGGACCTCTAGTGCCCATTCTCCCCTGCGTGGTACCACAGTCTCCCGGTCCAACGTGGCCCTCCTACGGGTAAGCAAAGCCTGGTGTACCCAAGTGACGGTGGAGCAGCTGAGAGGGAAGAGCTGTGAGGAAACCGGCTCTCCACGGCTCCTGCTAGGCAGGTCCCCACCTCCAGCCCACTTCGTTAGAGTCGCCCCACCTGCGAAGCACGGCACCCACCGAGTAGCCCACTTACAAGTCTTGCGATACGCCTGGGGTGCGGCAGTGCAGGTTAAGGGGCAGGAGGCGAGGATACACAAGCCCTGGGGTGTGTGTTTAGCCACGTTCGACTCCCCATGTCCCGTCCAACACCGGGACCCCCGCTAAGGCTTTGTTTCCCCAAGTTACCAGAGAGGACACGGAGTAGTGCTGCCGCCTTGTGGCACACTGCCGTAACAACCTTACAAACCGTGCCGAAGGGCACCTATCATTCACAATGCCTGCGGCCTGCCGCTTTGCAAACGCAGCCCTGCCCTCAAGAAATATCCTGGGCTAGGTAATCTGAAGTGAATTCAAAGCAGGGCCGACTCTCAGGCAGAAACCTTTCAAGACCTCAGTGGTACTCACCCGCGTTTTAGAAAACAGCGCATTCAAATGAAAAGATGCTCAGGATCTGTCATGATTAGAGAGTGCAAAGGAAGCTAGGCGAGGGTTTCCCTGGCTGCAGTCCTCACAAACGCTAAAAGCGTTAAGTGCTCAAGAGGGCATGCCCAAAAGGGAAGCCTACCATTGCTGTTGCCGGGATCGTAAATTGGTAACAGCCGGTATGAAGGTCAGTAGGCAAGTTCCTTACCAAACTAAACACTGGAGGGACCCCGAGATTCGGCACACACGCTGCAGGTCGTATAACCAGAGACTAGCATCATTGGAAGGAAGCACTTGCACCCCAGCGGTCGTTGTGGTACCCTTTACCACAGCCAAGACATACAAAGGAACGACATGTCGAGCGCGGGGTGAATGCAGAAAGCTGTTCTGCTACCTACATTCCCTCGACTACCACTCATCCACAGAACAAAATGATCTCATACTATTTGCAGCAGCATGGATGGAGCAGTCGATGATCTCACTAATTCTGGTAAATTAGAGGCAGCAAGGCACAAATCCCAGGCTATCTCTTATATGTGCAGTCTAAATAGGGATACAAAGGAAGCAGCATACAAAGGAAACACAGGTTTACAAAGGGAAGAGAGAAGCGTGGAGTTCTCAGAGGGGGATATTGGAGACCCGGGAAGGGGGAAGTAGGAAGCTGGGATTCTCAGACACACGCTTAACGTATCAAAAAGTGCTCATCAAGGGCGACCCAACCGAAAGCATAGGGAGCGCTACAAAACTTTCCTCAATAAACTGACAGGGCAAAGAACCCGAAACGCTCCAGGGACAGCTCCGATTATAATTGCATCAAGGGGCTGTAGAACTCAAACAGACGCAACGTTGTTTATTAACTATGCTGAAAGGGAAAAGGAGTATTCAAAGACAAGGCAAGGAAGGGGTTAAGAAATGCCTTTCCTCTGTTACCTCAGGCCTCTGCGACGTCATCGGCTGGAGTCACACCCCTGGAGCCTCGGCGGGCCTGGGTCCCAAGGCTGGAGTATGCTGCTGCTGAGGGAGCAAGGGAGGAGGACGTGCCACCTGACCAGCGACCCCTCGGACCTCTAGTGCCCATTCTCCCCTGCGTGGTACCACAGTCTCCCGGTCCAACGTGGCCCTCCTACGGGTAAGCAAAGCCTGGTGTACCCAAGTGACGGTGGAGCAGCTGAGAGGGAAGAGCTGTGAGGAAACCGGCTCTCCACGGCTCCTGCTAGGCAGGTTCCCACCTCCAGCCCACTTCGTTAGAGTCGCCCCACCTGCGAAGCACGGCACCCACCGAGTAGACCACTTACAAGTCTTGCGATACGCCTGGGGTGCGGCAGTGCAGGTTAAGGGGCAGGAGGCGAGGATACACAAGCCCTGGGGTGTGTGTTTAGCCACGTTCGACTCCCCATGTCCCGTCCAACACCGGGACCCCCGCTAAGGCTTTGTTTCCCCAAGTTACCAGAGAGGACACGGAGTAGTGCTGCCGCCTTGTGGCACACTGCCGTAACAACCTTACAAACCGTGCCGAAGGGCACCTATCATTCACAATGCCTGCGGCCTGCCGCTTTGCAAACGCAGCCCTGCCCTCAAGAAATATCCTGGGCTAGGTAATCTGAAGTGAATTCAAAGCAGGGCCGACTCTCAGGCAGAAACCTTTCAAGACCTCAGTGGTGCTCACCCGCGTTTTAGAAAACAGCACATTCAAATGAAAAGATGCTCAGGATCTGTCATGATTAGAGAGTGCAAAGGAAGCTAGGCGAGGGTTTCCCTGGCTGCAGTCCTCACAAACGCTAAAAGCGTTAAGTGCTCAAGAGGGCATGCCCAAAAGGGAAGCCTACCATTGCTGTTGCCGGGATCGTAAATTGGTAACAGCCGGTATGAAGGTCAGTAGGCAAGTTCCTTACCAAACTAAACACTGGAGGGACCCCGAGATTCGGCACACACGCTGCAGGTCGTATAACCAGAGACTAGCATCATTGGAAGGAAGCACTTGCACCCCAGCGGTCGTTGTGGTACCCTTTACCACAGCCAAGACATACAAAGGAACGACATGTCGAGCGCGGGGTGAATGCAGAAAGCTGTTCTGCTACCTACATTCCCTCGACTACCACTCATCCACAGAACAAAATGATCTCATACTATTTGCAGCAGCATGGATGGAGCAGTCGATGATCTCACTAATTCTGGTAAATTAGAGGCAGCAAGGCACAAATCCCAGGCTATCTCTTATATGTGCAGTCTAAATAGGGATACAAAGGAAGCAGCATACAAAGGAAACACAGGTTTACAAAGGGAAGAGAGAAGCGTGGAGTTCTCAGAGGGGGATATTGGAGACCCGGGAAGGGGGAAGTAGGAAGCTGGGATTCTCAGACACACGCTTAACGTATCAAAAAGTGCTCATCAAGGGCGACCCAACCGAAAGCATAGGGAGCGCTACAAAACTTTCCTCAATAAACTGACAGGGCAAAGAACCCGAAACGCTCCAGGGACAGCTCCGATTATAATTGCATCAAGGGGCTGTAGAACTCAAACAGACGCAACGTTGTTTATTAACTATGCTGAAAGGGAAAAGGAGTATTCAAAGACAAGGCAAGGAAGGGGTTAAGAAATGCCTTTCCTCTGTTACCTCAGGCCTCTGCGACGTCATCGGCTGGAGTCACACCCCTGGAGCCTCGGCGGGCCTGGGTCCCAAGGCTGGAGTATGCTGCTGCTGAGGGAGCAAGGGAGGAGGACGTGCCACCTGACCAGCGACCCCTCGGACCTCTAGTGCCCATTCTCCCCTGCGTGGTACCACAGTCTCCCGGTCCAACGTGGCCCTCCTACGGGTAAGCAAAGCCTGGTGTACCCAAGTGACGGTGGAGCAGCTGAGAGGGAAGAGCTGTGAGGAAACCGGCTCTCCACGGCTCCTGCTAGGCAGGTCCCCACCTCCAGCCCACTTCGTTAGAGTCGCCCCACCTGCGAAGCACGGCACCCACCGAGTAGCCCACTTACAAGTCTTGCGATACGCCTGGGGTGGGGCAGTGCAGGTTAAGGGGCAGGAGGCGAGGATACACAAGCCCTGGGGTGTGTGTTTAGCCACGTTCGACTCCCCATGTCCCGTCCAACACCGGGACCCCCGCTAAGGCTTTGTTTCCCCAAGTTACCAGAGAGGACACGGAGTAGTGCTGCCGCCTTGTGGCACACTGCCGTAACAACCTTACAAACCGTGCCGAAGGGCACCTATCATTCACAATGCCTGCGGCCTGCCGCTTTGCAAACGCAGCCCTGCCCTCAAGAAATATCCTGGGCTAGGTAATCTGAAGTGAATTCAAAGCAGGGCCGACTCTCAGGCAGAAACCTTTCAAGACCTCAGTGGTACTCACCCGCGTTTTAGAAAACAGCACATTCAAATGAAAAGATGCTCAGGATCTGTCATGATTAGAGAGTGCAAAGGAAGCTAGGCGAGGGTTTCCCTGGCTGCAGTCCTCACAAACGCTAAAAGCGTTAAGTGCTCAAGAGGGCATGCCCAAAAGGGAAGCCTACCATTGCTGTTGCCGGGATCGTAAATTGGTAACAGCCGGTATGAAGGTCAGTAGGCAAGTTCCTTACCAAACTAAACACTGGAGGGACCCCGAGATTCGGCACACACGCTGCAGGTCGTATAACCAGAGACTAGCATCATTGGAAGGAAGCACTTGCACCCCAGCGGTCGTTGTGGTACCCTTTACCACAGCCAAGACATACAAAGGAACGACATGTCGAGCGCGGGGTGAATGCAGAAAGCTGTTCTGCTACCTACATTCCCTCGACTACCACTCATCCACAGAACAAAATGATCTCATACTATTTGCAGCAGCATGGATGGAGCAGTCGATGATCTCACTAATTCTGGTAAATTAGAGGCAGCAAGGCACAAATCCCAGGCTATCTCTTATATGTGCAGTCTAAATAGGGATACAAAGGAAGCAGCATACAAAGGAAACACAGGTTTACAAAGGGAAGAGAGAAGCGTGGAGTTCTCAGAGGGGGATATTGGAGACCCGGGAAGGGGGAAGTAGGAAGCTGGGATTCTCAGACACACGCTTAACGTATCAAAAAGTGCTCATCAAGGGCGACCCAACCGAAAGCATAGGGAGCGCTACAAAACTTTCCTCAATAAACTGACAGGGCAAAGAACCCGAAACGCTCCAGGGACAGCTCCGATTATAATTGCATCAAGGGGCTGTAGAACTCAAACAGACGCAACGTTGTTTATTAACTATGCTGAAAGGGAAAAGGAGTATTCAAAGACAAGGCAAGGAAGGGGTTAAGAAATGCCTTTCCTCTGTTACCTCAGGCCTCTGCGACGTCATCGGCTGGAGTCACACCCCTGGAGCCTTGGCGGGCCTGGGTCCCAAGGCTGGAGTATGCTGCTGCTGAGGGAGCAAGGGAGGAGGACGTGCCACCTGACCAGCGACCCCTCGGACCTCTAGTGCCCATTCTCCCCTGCGTGGTACCACAGTCTCCCGGTCCAACGTGGCCCTCCTACGGGTAAGCAAAGCCTGGTGTACCCAAGTGACGGTGGAGCAGCTGAGAGGGAAGAGCTGTGAGGAAACCGGCTCTCCACGGCTCCTGCTAGGCAGGTCCCCACCTCCAGCCCACTTCGTTAGAGTCGCCCCACCTGCGAAGCACGGCACCCACCGAGTAGCCCACTTACAAGTCTTGCGATACGCCTGGGGTGCGGCAGTGCAGGTTAAGGGGCAGGAGGCGAGGATACACAAGCCCTGGGGTGTGTGTTTAGCCACGTTCGACTCCCCATGTCCCGTCCAACACCGGGACCCCCGCTAAGGCTTTGTTTCCCCAAGTTACCAGAGAGGACACGGAGTAGTGCTGCCGCCTTGTGGCACACTGCCGTAACAACCTTACAAACCGTGCCGAAGGGCACCTATCATTCACAATGCCTGCGGCCTGCCGCTTTGCAAACGCAGCCCTGCCCTCAAGAAATATCCTGGGCTAGGTAATCTGAAGTGAATTCAAAGCAGGGCCGACTCTCAGGCAGAAACCTTTCAAGACCTCAGTGGTGCTCACCCGCGTTTTAGAAAACAGCACATTCAAATGAAAAGATGCTCAGGATCTGTCATGATTAGAGAGTGCAAAGGAAGCTAGGCGAGGGTTTCCCTGGCTGCAGTCCTCACAAACGCTAAAAGCGTTAAGTGCTCAAGAGGGCATGCCCAAAAGGGAAGCCTACCATTGCTGTTGCCGGGATCGTAAATTGGTAACAGCCGGTATGAAGGTCAGTAGGCAAGTTCCTTACCAAACTAAACACTGGAGGGACCCCGAGATTCGGCACACACGCTGCAGGTCGTATAACCAGAGACTAGCATCATTGGAAGGAAGCACTTGCACCCCAGCGGTCGTTGTGGTACCCTTTACCACAGCCAAGACATACAAAGGAACGACATGTCGAGCGCGGGGTGAATGCAGAAAGCTGTTCTGCTACCTACATTCCCTCGACTACCACTCATCCACAGAACAAAATGATCTCATACTATTTGCAGCAGCATGGATGGAGCAGTCGATGATCTCACTAATTCTGGTAAATTAGAGGCAGCAAGGCACAAATCCCAGGCTATCTCTTATATGTGCAGTCTAAATAGGGATACAAAGGAAGCAGCATACAAAGGAAACACAGGTTTACAAAGGGAAGAGAGAAGCGTGGAGTTCTCAGAGGGGGATATTGGAGACCCGGGAAGGGGGAAGTAGGAAGCTGGGATTCTCAGACACACGCTTAACGTATCAAAAAGTGCTCATCAAGGGCGACCCAACCGAAAGCATAGGGAGCGCTACAAAACTTTCCTCAATAAACTGACAGGGCAAAGAACCCGAAACGCTCCAGGGACAGCTCCGATTATAATTGCATCAAGGGGCTGTAGAACTCAAACAGACGCAACGTTGTTTATTAACTATGCTGAAAGGGAAAAGGAGTATTCAAAGACAAGGCAAGGAAGGGGTTAAGAAATGCCTTTCCTCTGTTACCTCAGGCCTCTGCGACGTCATCGGCTGGAGTCACACCCCTGGAGCCTTGGCGGGCCTAAGTCCCAAGGCTGGAGTATGCTGCTGCTGAGGGAGCAAGGGAGGAGGACGTGCCACCTGACCAGCGACCCCTCGGACCTCTAGTGCCCATTCTCCCCTGCGTGGTACCACAGTCTCCCGGTCCAACGTGGCCCTCCTACGGGTAAGCAAAGCCTGGTGTACCCAAGTGACGGTGGAGCAGCTGAGAGGGAAGAGCTGTGAGGAAACCGGCTCTCCACGGCTCCTGCTAGGCAGGTCCCCACCTCCAGCCCACTTCGTTAGAGTCGCCCCACCTGCGAAGCACGGCGCCCACCGAGTAGCCCACTTACAAGTCTTGCGATACGCCTGGGGTGCGGCAGTGCAGGTTAAGGGGCAGGAGGCGAGGATACACAAGCCCTGGGGTGTGTGTTTAGCCACGTTCGACTCCCCATGTCCCGTCCAACACCGGGACCCCCGCTAAGGCTTTGTTTCCCCAAGTTACCAGAGAGGACACGGAGTAGTGCTGCCGCCTTGTGGCACACTGCCGTAACAACCTTACAAACCGTGCCGAAGGGCACCTATCATTCACAATGCCTGCGGCCTGCCGCTTTGCAAACGCAGCCCTGCCCTCAAGAAATATCCTGGGCTAGGTAATCTGAAGTGAATTCAAAGCAGGGCCGACTCTCAGGCAGAAACCTTTCAAGACCTCAGTGGTACTCACCCGCGTTTTAGAAAACAGCGCATTCAAATGAAAAGATGCTCAGGATCTGTCATGATTAGAGAGTGCAAAGGAAGCTAGGCGAGGGTTTCCCTGGCTGCAGTCCTCACAAACGCTAAAAGCGTTAAGTGCTCAAGAGGGCATGCCCAAAAGGGAAGCCTACCATTGCTGTTGCCGGGATCGAAAATTGGTAACAGCCGGTATGAAGGTCAGTAGGCAAGTTCCTTACCAAACTAAACACTGGAGGGACCCCGAGATTCGGCACACACGCTGCAGGTCGTATAACCAGAGACTAGCATCATTGGAAGGAAGCACTTGCACCCCAGCGGTCGTTGTGGTACCCTTTACCACAGCCAAGACATACAAAGGAACGACATGTCGAGCGCGGGGTGAATGCAGAAAGCTGTTCTGCTACCTACATTCCCTCGACTACCACTCATCCACAGAACAAAATGATCTCATACTATTTGCAGCAGCATGGATGGAGCAGTCGATGATCTCACTAATTCTGGTAAATTAGAGGCAGCAAGGCACAAATCCCAGGCTATCTCTTATATGTGCAGTCTAAATAGGGATACAAAGGAAGCAGCATACAAAGGAAACACAGGTTTACAAAGGGAAGAGAGAAGCGTGGAGTTCTCAGAGGGGGATATTGGAGACCCGGGAAGGGGGAAGTAGGAAGCTGGGATTCTCAGACACACGCTTAACGTATCAAAAAGTGCTCATCAAGGGCGACCCAACCGAAAGCATAGGGAGCGCTACAAACTTTCCTCAATAAACTGACAGGGCAAAGAACCCGAAACGCTCCAGGGACAGCTCCGATTATAATTGCATCAAGGGGCTGTAGAACTCAAACAGACGCAACGTTGTTTATTAACTATGCTGAAAGGGAAAAGGAGTATTCAAAGACAAGGCAAGGAAGGGGTTAAGAAATGCCTTTCCTCTGTTACCTCAGGCCTCTGCGACGTCATCGGCTGGAGTCACACCCCTGGAGCCTCGGCGGGCCTGGGTCCCAAGGCTGGAGTATGCTGCTGCTGAGGGAGCAAGGGAGGAGGACGTGCCACCTGACCAGCGACCCCTCGGACCTCTAGTGCCCATTCTCCCCTGCGTGGTACCACAGTCTCCCGGTCCAACGTGGCCCTCCTACGGGTAAGCAAAGCCTGGTGTACCCAAGTGACGGTGGAGCAGCTGAGAGGGAAGAGCTGTGAGGAAACCGGCTCTCCACGGCTCCTGCTAGGCAGGTTCCCACCTCCAGCCCACTTCGTTAGAGTCGCCCCACCTGCGAAGCACGGCACCCACCGAGTAGCCCACTTACAAGTCTTGCGATACGCCTGGGGTGCGGCAGTGCAGGTTAAGGGGCAGGAGGCGAGGATACACAAGCCCTGGGGTGTGTGTTTAGCCACGTTCGACTCCCCATGTCCCGTCCAACACCGGGACCCCCGCTAAGGCTTTGTTTCCCCAAGTTACCAGAGAGGACACGGAGTAGTGCTGCCGCCTTGTGGCACACTGCCGTAACAACCTTACAAACCGTGCCGAAGGGCACCTATCATTCACAATGCCTGCGGCCTGCCGCTTTGCAAACGCAGCCCTGCCCTCAAGAAATATCCTGGGCTAGGTAATCTGAAGTGAATTCAAAGCAGGGCCGACTCTCAGGCAGAAACCTTTCAAGACCTCAGTGGTGCTCACCCGCGTTTTAGAAAACAGCACATTCAAATGAAAAGATGCTCAGGATCTGTCATGATTAGAGAGTGCAAAGGAAGCTAGGCGAGGGTTTCCCTGGCTGCAGTCCTCACAAACGCTAAAAGCGTTAAGTGCTCAAGAGGGCATGCCCAAAAGGGAAGCCTACCATTGCTGTTGCCGGGATCGTAAATTGGTAACAGCCGGTATGAAGGTCAGTAGGCAAGTTCCTTACCAAACTAAACACTGGAGGGACCCCGAGATTCGGCACACACGCTGCAGGTCGTATAACCAGAGACTAGCATCATTGGAAGGAAGCACTTGCACCCCAGCGGTCGTTGTGGTACCCTTTACCACAGCCAAGACATACAAAGGAACGACATGTCGAGCGCGGGGTGAATGCAGAAAGCTGTTCTGCTACCTACATTCCCTCGACTACCACTCATCCACAGAACAAAATGATCTCATACTATTTGCAGCAGCATGGATGGAGCAGTCGATGATCTCACTAATTCTGGTAAATTAGAGGCAGCAAGGCACAAATCCCAGGCTATCTCTTATATGTGCAGTCTAAATAGGGATACAAAGGAAGCAGCATACAAAGGAAACACAGGTTTACAAAGGGAAGAGAGAAGCGTGGAGTTCTCAGAGGGGGATATTGGAGACCCGGGAAGGGGGAAGTAGGAAGCTGGGATTCTCAGACACACGCTTAACGTATCAAAAAGTGCTCATCAAGGGCGACCCAACCGAAAGCATAGGGAGCGCTACAAAACTTTCCTCAATAAACTGACAGGGCAAAGAACCCGAAACGCTCCAGGGACAGCTCCGATTATAATTGCATCAAGGGGCTGTAGAACTCAAACAGACGCAACGTTGTTTATTAACTATGCTGAAAGGGAAAAGGAGTATTCAAAGACAAGGCAAGGAAGGGGTTAAGAAATGCCTTTCCTCTGTTACCTCAGGCCTCTGCGACGTCATCGGCTGGAGTCACACCCCTGGAGCCTCGGCGGGCCTGGGTCCCAAGGCTGGAGTATGCTGCTGCTGAGGGAGCAAGGGAGGAGGACGTGCCACCTGACCAGCGACCCCTCGGACCTCTAGTGCCCATTCTCCCCTGCGTGGTACCACAGTCTCCCGGTCCAACGTGGCCCTCCTACGGGTAAGCAAAGCCTGGTGTACCCAAGTGACGGTGGAGCAGCTGAGAGGGAAGAGCTGTGAGGAAACCGGCTCTCCACGGCTCCTGCTAGGCAGGTCCCCACCTCCAGCCCACTTCGTTAGAGTCGCCCCACCTGCGAAGCACGGCACCCACCGAGTAGCCCACTTACAAGTCTTGCGATACGCCTGGGGTGCGGCAGTGCAGGTTAAGGGGCAGGAGGCGAGGATACACAAGCCCTGGGGTGTGTGTTTAGCCACGTTCGACTCCCCATGTCCCGTCCAACACCGGGACCCCCGCTAAGGCTTTGTTTCCCCAAGTTACCAGAGAGGACACGGAGTAGTGCTGCCGCCTTGTGGCACACTGCCGTAACAACCTTACAAACCGTGCCGAAGGGCACCTATCATTCACAATGCCTGCGGCCTGCCGCTTTGCAAACGCAGCCCTGCCCTCAAGAAATATCCTGGGCTAGGTAATCTGAAGTGAATTCAAAGCAGGGCCGACTCTCAGGCAGAAACCTTTCAAGACCTCAGTGGTACTCACCCGCGTTTTAGAAAACAGCACATTCAAATGAAAAGATGCTCAGGATCTGTCATGATTAGAGAGTGCAAAGGAAGCTAGGCGAGGGTTTCCCTGGCTGCAGTCCTCACAAACGCTAAAAGCGTTAAGTGCTCAAGAGGGCATGCCCAAAAGGGAAGCCTACCATTGCTGTTGCCGGGATCGAAAATTGGTAACAGCCGGTATGAAGGTCAGTAGGCAAGTTCCTTACCAAACTAAACACTGGAGGGACCCCGAGATTCGGCACACACGCTGCAGGTCGTATAACCAGAGACTAGCATCATTGGAAGGAAGCACTTGCACCCCAGCGGTCGTTGTGGTACCCTTTACCACAGCCAAGACATACAAAGGAACGACATGTCGAGCGCGGGGTGAATGCAGAAAGCTGTTCTGCTACCTACATTCCCTCGACTACCACTCATCCACAGAACAAAATGATCTCATACTATTTGCAGCAGCATGGATGGAGCAGTCGATGATCTCACTAATTCTGGTAAATTAGAGGCAGCAAGGCACAAATCCCAGGCTATCTCTTATATGTGCAGTCTAAATAGGGATACAAAGGAAGCAGCATACAAAGGAAACACAGGTTTACAAAGGGAAGAGAGAAGCGTGGAGTTCTCAGAGGGGGATATTGGAGACCCGGGAAGGGGGAAGTAGGAAGCTGGGATTCTCAGACACACGCTTAACGTATCAAAAAGTGCTCATCAAGGGCGACCCAACCGAAAGCATAGGGAGCGCTACAAAACTTTCCTCAATAAACTGACAGGGCAAAGAACCCGAAACGCTCCAGGGACAGCTCCGATTATAATTGCATCAAGGGGCTGTAGAACTCAAACAGACGCAACGTTGTTTATTAACTATGCTGAAAGGGAAAAGGAGTATTCAAAGACAAGGCAAGGAAGGGGTTAAGAAATGCCTTTCCTCTGTTACCTCAGGCCTCTGCGACGTCATCGGCTGGAGTCACACCCCTGGAGCCTCGGCGGGCCTGGGTCCCAAGGCTGGAGTATGCTGCTGCTGAGGGAGCAAGGGAGGAGGACGTGCCACCTGACCAGCGACCCCTCGGACCTCTAGTGCCCATTCTCCCCTGCGTGGTACCACAGTCTCCCGGTCCAACGTGGCCCTCCTACGGGTAAGCAAAGCCTGGTGTACCCAAGTGACGGTGGAGCAGCTGAGAGGGAAGAGCTGTGAGGAAACCGGCTCTCCACGGCTCCTGCTAGGCAGGTCCCCACCTCCAGCCCACTTCGTTAGAGTCGCCCCACCTGCGAAGCACGGCACCCACCGAGTAGCCCACTTACAAGTCTTGCGATACGCCTGGGGTGCGGCAGTGCAGGTTAAGGGGCAGGAGGCGAGGATACACAAGCCCTGGGGTGTGTGTTTAGCCACGTTCGACTCCCCATGTCCCGTCCAACACCGGGACCCCCGCTAAGGCTTTGTTTCCCCAAGTTACCAGAGAGGACACGGAGTAGTGCTGCCGCCTTGTGGCACACTGCCGTAACAACCTTACAAACCGTGCCGAAGGGCACCTATCATTCACAATGCCTGCGGCCTGCCGCTTTGCAAACGCAGCCCTGCCCTCAAGAAATATCCTGGGCTAGGTAATCTGAAGTGAATTCAAAGCAGGGCCGACTCTCAGGCAGAAACCTTTCAAGACCTCAGTGGTACTCACCCGCGTTTTAGAAAACAGCACATTCAAATGAAAAGATGCTCAGGATCTGTCATGATTAGAGAGTGCAAAGGAAGCTAGGCGAGGGTTTCCCTGGCTGCAGTCCTCACAAACGCTAAAAGCGTTAAGTGCTCAAGAGGGCATGCCCAAAAGGGAAGCCTACCATTGCTGTTGCCGGGATCGTAAATTGGTAACAGCCGGTATGAAGGTCAGTAGGCAAGTTCCTTACCAAACTAAACACTGGAGGGACCCCGAGATTCGGCACACACGCTGCAGGTCGTATAACCAGAGACCAGCATCATTGGAAGGAAGCACTTGCACCCCAGCGGTCGTTGTGGTACCCTTTACCACAGCCAAGACATACAAAGGAACGACATGTCGAGCGCGGGGTGAATGCAGAAAGCTGTTCTGCTACCTACATTCCCTCGACTACCACTCATCCACAGAACAAAATGATCTCATACTATTTGCAGCAGCATGGATGGAGCAGTCGATGATCTCACTAATTCTGGTAAATTAGAGGCAGCAAGGCACAAATCCCAGGCTATCTCTTATATGTGCAGTCTAAATAGGGATACAAAGGAAGCAGCATACAAAGGAAACACAGGTTTACAAAGGGAAGAGAGAAGCGTGGAGTTCTCAGAGGGGGATATTGGAGACCCGGGAAGGGGGAAGTAGGAAGCTGGGATTCTCAGACACACGCTTAACGTATCAAAAAGTGCTCATCAAGGGCGACCCAACCGAAAGCATAGGGAGCGCTACAAAACTTTCCTCAATAAACTGACAGGGCAAAGAACCCGAAACGCTCCAGGGACAGCTCCGATTATAATTGCATCAAGGGGCTGTAGAACTCAAACAGACGCAACGTTGTTTATTAACTATGCTGAAAGGGAAAAGGAGTATTCAAAGACAAGGCAAGGAAGGGGTTAAGAAATGCCTTTCCTCTGTTACCTCAGGCCTCTGCGACGTCATCGGCTGGAGTCACACCCCTGGAGCCTTGGCGGGCCTAAGTCCCAAGGCTGGAGTATGCTGCTGCTGAGGGAGCAAGGGAGGAGGACGTGCCACCTGACCAGCGACCCCTCGGACCTCTAGTGCCCATTCTCCCCTGCGTGGTACCACAGTCTCCCGGTCCAACGTGGCCCTCCTACGGGTAAGCAAAGCCTGGTGTACCCAAGTGACGGTGGAGCAGCTGAGAGGGAAGAGCTGTGAGGAAACCGGCTCTCCACGGCTCCTGCTAGGCAGGTCCCCACCTCCAGCCCACTTCGTTAGAGTCGCCCCACCTGCGAAGCACGGCGCCCACCGAGTAGCCCACTTACAAGTCTTGCGATACGCCTGGGGTGCGGCAGTGCAGGTTAAGGGGCAGGAGGCGAGGATACACAAGCCCTGGGGTGTGTGTTTAGCCACGTTCGACTCCCCATGTCCCGTCCAACACCGGGACCCCCGCTAAGGCTTTGTTTCCCCAAGTTACCAGAGAGGACACGGAGTAGTGCTGCCGCCTTGTGGCACACTGCCGTAACAACCTTACAAACCGTGCCGAAGGGCACCTATCATTCACAATGCCTGCGGCCTGCCGCTTTGCAAACGCAGCCCTGCCCTCAAGAAATATCCTGGGCTAGGTAATCTGAAGTGAATTCAAAGCAGGGCCGACTCTCAGGCAGAAACCTTTCAAGACCTCAGTGGTACTCACCCGCGTTTTAGAAAACAGCACATTCAAATGAAAAGATGCTCAGGATCTGTCATGATTAGAGAGTGCAAAGGAAGCTAGGCGAGGGTTTCCCTGGCTGCAGTCCTCACAAACGCTAAAAGCGTTAAGTGCTCAAGAGGGCATGCCCAAAAGGGAAGCCTACCATTGCTGTTGCCGGGATCGTAAATTGGTAACAGCCGGTATGAAGGTCAGTAGGCAAGTTCCTTACCAAACTAAACACTGGAGGGACCCCGAGATTCGGCACACACGCTGCAGGTCGTATAACCAGAGACTAGCATCATTGGAAGGAAGCACTTGCACCCCAGCGGTCGTTGTGGTACCCTTTACCACAGCCAAGACATACAAAGGAACGACATGTCGAGCGCGGGGTGAATGCAGAAAGCTGTTCTGCTACCTACATTCCCTCGACTACCACTCATCCACAGAACAAAATGATCTCATACTATTTGCAGCAGCATGGATGGAGCAGTCGATGATCTCACTAATTCTGGTAAATTAGAGGCAGCAAGGCACAAATCCCAGGCTATCTCTTATATGTGCAGTCTAAATAGGGATACAAAGGAAGCAGCATACAAAGGAAACACAGGTTTACAAAGGGAAGAGAGAAGCGTGGAGTTCTCAGAGGGGGATATTGGAGACCCGGGAAGGGGGAAGTAGGAAGCTGGGATTCTCAGACACACGCTTAACGTATCAAAAAGTGCTCATCAAGGGCGACCCAACCGAAAGCATAGGGAGCGCTACAAAACTTTCCTCAATAAACTGACAGGGCAAAGAACCCGAAACGCTCCAGGGACAGCTCCGATTATAATTGCATCAAGGGGCTGTAGAACTCAAACAGACGCAACGTTGTTTATTAACTATGCTGAAAGGGAAAAGGAGTATTCAAAGACAAGGCAAGGAAGGGGTTAAGAAATGCCTTTCCTCTGTTACCTCAGGCCTCTGCGACGTCATCGGCTGGAGTCACACCCCTGGAGCCTTGGCGGGCCTAAGTCCCAAGGCTGGAGTATGCTGCTGCTGAGGGAGCAAGGGAGGAGGACGTGCCACCTGACCAGCGACCCCTCGGACCTCTAGTGCCCATTCTCCCCTGCGTGGTACCACAGTCTCCCGGTCCAACGTGGCCCTCCTACGGGTAAGCAAAGCCTGGTGTACCCAAGTGACGGTGGAGCAGCTGAGAGGGAAGAGCTGTGAGGAAACCGGCTCTCCACGGCTCCTGCTAGGCAGGTCCCCACCTCCAGCCCACTTCGTTAGAGTCGCCCCACCTGCGAAGCACGGCGCCCACCGAGTAGCCCACTTACAAGTCTTGCGATACGCCTGGGGTGCGGCAGTGCAGGTTAAGGGGCAGGAGGCGAGGATACACAAGCCCTGGGGTGTGTGTTTAGCCACGTTCGACTCCCCATGTCCCGTCCAACACCGGGACCCCCGCTAAGGCTTTGTTTCCCCAAGTTACCAGAGAGGACACGGAGTAGTGCTGCCGCCTTGTGGCACACTGCCGTAACAACCTTACAAACCGTGCCGAAGGGCACCTATCATTCACAATGCCTGCGGCCTGCCGCTTTGCAAACGCAGCCCTGCCCTCAAGAAATATCCTGGGCTAGGTAATCTGAAGTGAATTCAAAGCAGGGCCGACTCTCAGGCAGAAACCTTTCAAGACCTCAGTGGTACTCACCCGCGTTTTAGAAAACAGCGCATTCAAATGAAAAGATGCTCAGGATCTGTCATGATTAGAGAGTGCAAAGGAAGCTAGGCGAGGGTTTCCCTGGCTGCAGTCCTCACAAACGCTAAAAGCGTTAAGTGCTCAAGAGGGCATGCCCAAAAGGGAAGCCTACCATTGCTGTTGCCGGGATCGAAAATTGGTAACAGCCGGTATGAAGGTCAGTAGGCAAGTTCCTTACCAAACTAAACACTGGAGGGACCCCGAGATTCGGCACACACGCTGCAGGTCGTATAACCAGAGACCAGCATCATTGGAAGGAAGCACTTGCACCCCAGCGGTCGTTGTGGTACCCTTTACCACAGCCAAGACATACAAAGGAACGACATGTCGAGCGCGGGGTGAATGCAGAAAGCTGTTCTGCTACCTACATTCCCTCGACTACCACTCATCCACAGAACAAAATGATCTCATACTATTTGCAGCAGCATGGATGGAGCAGTCGATGATCTCACTAATTCTGGTAAATTAGAGGCAGCAAGGCACAAATCCCAGGCTATCTCTTATATGTGCAGTCTAAATAGGGATACAAAGGAAGCAGCATACAAAGGAAACACAGGTTTACAAAGGGAAGAGAGAAGCGTGGAGTTCTCAGAGGGGGATATTGGAGACCCGGGAAGGGGGAAGTAGGAAGCTGGGATTCTCAGACACACGCTTAACGTATCAAAAAGTGCTCATCAAGGGCGACCCAACCGAAAGCATAGGGAGCGCTACAAACTTTCCTCAATAAACTGACAGGGCAAAGAACCCGAAACGCTCCAGGGACAGCTCCGATTATAATTGCATCAAGGGGCTGTAGAACTCAAACAGACGCAACGTTGTTTATTAACTATGCTGAAAGGGAAAAGGAGTATTCAAAGACAAGGCAAGGAAGGGGTTAAGAAATGCCTTTCCTCTGTTACCTCAGGCCTCTGCGACGTCATCGGCTGGAGTCACACCCCTGGAGCCTCGGCGGGCCTGGGTCCCAAGGCTGGAGTATGCTGCTGCTGAGGGAGCAAGGGAGGAGGACGTGCCACCTGACCAGCGACCCCTCGGACCTCTAGTGCCCATTCTCCCCTGCGTGGTACCACAGTCTCCCGGTCCAACGTGGCCCTCCTACGGGTAAGCAAAGCCTGGTGTACCCAAGTGACGGTGGAGCAGCTGAGAGGGAAGAGCTGTGAGGAAACCGGCTCTCCACGGCTCCTGCTAGGCAGGTTCCCACCTCCAGCCCACTTCGTTAGAGTCGCCCCACCTGCGAAGCACGGCACCCACCGAGTAGCCCACTTACAAGTCTTGCGATACGCCTGGGGTGCGGCAGTGCAGGTTAAGGGGCAGGAGGCGAGGATACACAAGCCCTGGGGTGTGTGTTTAGCCACGTTCGACTCCCCATGTCCCGTCCAACACCGGGACCCCCGCTAAGGCTTTGTTTCCCCAAGTTACCAGAGAGGACACGGAGTAGTGCTGCCGCCTTGTGGCACACTGCCGTAACAACCTTACAAACCGTGCCGAAGGGCACCTATCATTCACAATGCCTGCGGCCTGCCGCTTTGCAAACGCAGCCCTGCCCTCAAGAAATATCCTGGGCTAGGTAATCTGAAGTGAATTCAAAGCAGGGCCGACTCTCAGGCAGAAACCTTTCAAGACCTCAGTGGTGCTCACCCGCGTTTTAGAAAACAGCACATTCAAATGAAAAGATGCTCAGGATCTGTCATGATTAGAGAGTGCAAAGGAAGCTAGGCGAGGGTTTCCCTGGCTGCAGTCCTCACAAACGCTAAAAGCGTTAAGTGCTCAAGAGGGCATGCCCAAAAGGGAAGCCTACCATTGCTGTTGCCGGGATCGTAAATTGGTAACAGCCGGTATGAAGGTCAGTAGGCAAGTTCCTTACCAAACTAAACACTGGAGGGACCCCGAGATTCGGCACACACGCTGCAGGTCGTATAACCAGAGACTAGCATCATTGGAAGGAAGCACTTGCACCCCAGCGGTCGTTGTGGTACCCTTTACCACAGCCAAGACATACAAAGGAACGACATGTCGAGCGCGGGGTGAATGCAGAAAGCTGTTCTGCTACCTACATTCCCTCGACTACCACTCATCCACAGAACAAAATGATCTCATACTATTTGCAGCAGCATGGATGGAGCAGTCGATGATCTCACTAATTCTGGTAAATTAGAGGCAGCAAGGCACAAATCCCAGGCTATCTCTTATATGTGCAGTCTAAATAGGGATACAAAGGAAGCAGCATACAAAGGAAACACAGGTTTACAAAGGGAAGAGAGAAGCGTGGAGTTCTCAGAGGGGGATATTGGAGACCCGGGAAGGGGGAAGTAGGAAGCTGGGATTCTCAGACACACGCTTAACGTATCAAAAAGTGCTCATCAAGGGCGACCCAACCGAAAGCATAGGGAGCGCTACAAAACTTTCCTCAATAAACTGACAGGGCAAAGAACCCGAAACGCTCCAGGGACAGCTCCGATTATAATTGCATCAAGGGGCTGTAGAACTCAAACAGACGCAACGTTGTTTATTAACTATGCTGAAAGGGAAAAGGAGTATTCAAAGACAAGGCAAGGAAGGGGTTAAGAAATGCCTTTCCTCTGTTACCTCAGGCCTCTGCGACGTCATCGGCTGGAGTCACACCCCTGGAGCCTTGGCGGGCCTAAGTCCCAAGGCTGGAGTATGCTGCTGCTGAGGGAGCAAGGGAGGAGGACGTGCCACCTGACCAGCGACCCCTCGGACCTCTAGTGCCCATTCTCCCCTGCGTGGTACCACAGTCTCCCGGTCCAACGTGGCCCTCCTACGGGTAAGCAAAGCCTGGTGTACCCAAGTGACGGTGGAGCAGCTGAGAGGGAAGAGCTGTGAGGAAACCGGCTCTCCACGGCTCCTGCTAGGCAGGTCCCCACCTCCAGCCCACTTCGTTAGAGTCGCCCCACCTGCGAAGCACGGCGCCCACCGAGTAGCCCACTTACAAGTCTTGCGATACGCCTGGGGTGCGGCAGTGCAGGTTAAGGGGCAGGAGGCGAGGATACACAAGCCCTGGGGTGTGTGTTTAGCCACGTTCGACTCCCCATGTCCCGTCCAACACCGGGACCCCCGCTAAGGCTTTGTTTCCCCAAGTTACCAGAGAGGACACGGAGTAGTGCTGCCGCCTTGTGGCACACTGCCGTAACAACCTTACAAACCGTGCCGAAGGGCACCTATCATTCACAATGCCTGCGGCCTGCCGCTTTGCAAACGCAGCCCTGCCCTCAAGAAATATCCTGGGCTAGGTAATCTGAAGTGAATTCAAAGCAGGGCCGACTCTCAGGCAGAAACCTTTCAAGACCTCAGTGGTACTCACCCGCGTTTTAGAAAACAGCGCATTCAAATGAAAAGATGCTCAGGATCTGTCATGATTAGAGAGTGCAAAGGAAGCTAGGCGAGGGTTTCCCTGGCTGCAGTCCTCACAAACGCTAAAAGCGTTAAGTGCTCAAGAGGGCATGCCCAAAAGGGAAGCCTACCATTGCTGTTGCCGGGATCGAAAATTGGTAACAGCCGGTATGAAGGTCAGTAGGCAAGTTCCTTACCAAACTAAACACTGGAGGGACCCCGAGATTCGGCACACACGCTGCAGGTCGTATAACCAGAGACTAGCATCATTGGAAGGAAGCACTTGCACCCCAGCGGTCGTTGTGGTACCCTTTACCACAGCCAAGACATACAAAGGAACGACATGTCGAGCGCGGGGTGAATGCAGAAAGCTGTTCTGCTACCTACATTCCCTCGACTACCACTCATCCACAGAACAAAATGATCTCATACTATTTGCAGCAGCATGGATGGAGCAGTCGATGATCTCACTAATTCTGGTAAATTAGAGGCAGCAAGGCACAAATCCCAGGCTATCTCTTATATGTGCAGTCTAAATAGGGATACAAAGGAAGCAGCATACAAAGGAAACACAGGTTTACAAAGGGAAGAGAGAAGCGTGGAGTTCTCAGAGGGGGATATTGGAGACCCGGGAAGGGGGAAGTAGGAAGCTGGGATTCTCAGACACACGCTTAACGTATCAAAAAGTGCTCATCAAGGGCGACCCAACCGAAAGCATAGGGAGCGCTACAAAACTTTCCTCAATAAACTGACAGGGCAAAGAACCCGAAACGCTCCAGGGACAGCTCCGATTATAATTGCATCAAGGGGCTGTAGAACTCAAACAGACGCAACGTTGTTTATTAACTATGCTGAAAGGGAAAAGGAGTATTCAAAGACAAGGCAAGGAAGGGGTTAAGAAATGCCTTTCCTCTGTTACCTCAGGCCTCTGCGACGTCATCGGCTGGAGTCACACCCCTGGAGCCTTGGCGGGCCTGGGTCCCAAGGCTGGAGTATGCTGCTGCTGAGGGAGCAAGGGAGGAGGACGTGCCACCTGACCAGCGACCCCTCGGACCTCTAGTGCCCATTCTCCCCTGCGTGGTACCACAGTCTCCCGGTCCAACGTGGCCCTCCTACGGGTAAGCAAAGCCTGGTGTACCCAAGTGACGGTGGAGCAGCTGAGAGGGAAGAGCTGTGAGGAAACCGGCTCTCCACGGCTCCTGCTAGGCAGGTTCCCACCTCCAGCCCACTTCGTTAGAGTCGCCCCACCTGCGAAGCACGGCACCCACCGAGTAGCCCACTTACAAGTCTTGCGATACGCCTGGGGTGCGGCAGTGCAGGTTAAGGGGCAGGAGGCGAGGATACACAAGCCCTGGGTTGTGTGTTTAGCCACGTTCGACTCCCCATGTCCCGTCCAACACCGGGACCCCCGCTAAGGCTTTGTTTCCCCAAGTTACCAGAGAGGACACGGAGTAGTGCTGCCGCCTTGTGGCACACTGCCGTAACAACCTTACAAACCGTGCCGAAGGGCACCTATCATTCACAATGCCTGCGGCCTGCCGCTTTGCAAACGCAGCCCTGCCCTCAAGAAATATCCTGGGCTAGGTAATCTGAAGTGAATTCAAAGCAGGGCCGACTCTCAGGCAGAAACCTTTCAAGACCTCAGTGGTACTCACCCGCGTTTTAGAAAACAGCACATTCAAATGAAAAGATGCTCAGGATCTGTCATGATTAGAGAGTGCAAAGGAAGCTAGGCGAGGGTTTCCCTGGCTGCAGTCCTCACAAACGCTAAAAGCGTTAAGTGCTCAAGAGGGCATGCCCAAAAGGGAAGCCTACCATTGCTGTTGCCGGGATCGTAAATTGGTAACAGCCGGTATGAAGGTCAGTAGGCAAGTTCCTTACCAAACTAAACACTGGAGGGACCCCGAGATTCGGCACACACGCTGCAGGTCGTATAACCAGAGACTAGCATCATTGGAAGGAAGCACTTGCACCCCAGCGGTCGTTGTGGTACCCTTTACCACAGCCAAGACATACAAAGGAACGACATGTCGAGCGCGGGGTGAATGCAGAAAGCTGTTCTGCTACCTACATTCCCTCGACTACCACTCATCCACAGAACAAAATGATCTCATACTATTTGCAGCAGCATGGATGGAGCAGTCGATGATCTCACTAATTCTGGTAAATTAGAGGCAGCAAGGCACAAATCCCAGGCTATCTCTTATATGTGCAGTCTAAATAGGGATACAAAGGAAGCAGCATACAAAGGAAACACAGGTTTACAAAGGGAAGAGAGAAGCGTGGAGTTCTCAGAGGGGGATATTGGAGACCCGGGAAGGGGGAAGTAGGAAGCTGGGATTCTCAGACACACGCTTAACGTATCAAAAAGTGCTCATCAAGGGCGACCCAACCGAAAGCATAGGGAGCGCTACAAAACTTTCCTCAATAAACTGACAGGGCAAAGAACCCGAAACGCTCCAGGGACAGCTCCGATTATAATTGCATCAAGGGGCTGTAGAACTCAAACAGACGCAACGTTGTTTATTAACTATGCTGAAAGGGAAAAGGAGTATTCAAAGACAAGGCAAGGAAGGGGTTAAGAAATGCCTTTCCTCTGTTACCTCAGGCCTCTGCGACGTCATCGGCTGGAGTCACACCCCTGGAGCCTCGGCGGGCCTGGGTCCCAAGGCTGGAGTATGCTGCTGCTGAGGGAGCAAGGGAGGAGGACGTGCCACCTGACCAGCGACCCCTCGGACCTCTAGTGCCCATTCTCCCCTGCGTGGTACCACAGTCTCCCGGTCCAACGTGGCCCTCCTACGGGTAAGCAAAGCCTGGTGTACCCAAGTGACGGTGGAGCAGCTGAGAGGGAAGAGCTGTGAGGAAACCGGCTCTCCACGGCTCCTGCTAGGCAGGTCCCCACCTCCAGCCCACTTCGTTAGAGTCGCCCCACCTGCGAAGCACGGCACCCACCGAGTAGCCCACTTACAAGTCTTGCGATACGCCTGGGGTGCGGCAGTGCAGGTTAAGGGGCAGGAGGCGAGGATACACAAGCCCTGGGGTGTGTGTTTAGCCACGTTCGACTCCCCATGTCCCGTCCAACACCGGGACCCCCGCTAAGGCTTTGTTTCCCCAAGTTACCAGAGAGGACACGGAGTAGTGCTGCCGCCTTGTGGCACACTGCCGTAACAACCTTACAAACCGTGCCGAAGGGCACCTATCATTCACAATGCCTGCGGCCTGCCGCTTTGCAAACGCAGCCCTGCCCTCAAGAAATATCCTGGGCTAGGTAATCTGAAGTGAATTCAAAGCAGGGCCGACTCTCAGGCAGAAACCTTTCAAGACCTCAGTGGTACTCACCCGCGTTTTAGAAAACAGCACATTCAAATGAAAAGATGCTCAGGATCTGTCATGATTAGAGAGTGCAAAGGAAGCTAGGCGAGGGTTTCCCTGGCTGCAGTCCTCACAAACGCTAAAAGCGTTAAGTGCTCAAGAGGGCATGCCCAAAAGGGAAGCCTACCATTGCTGTTGCCGGGATCGTAAATTGGTAACAGCCGGTATGAAGGTCAGTAGGCAAGTTCCTTACCAAACTAAACACTGGAGGGACCCCGAGATTCGGCACACACGCTGCAGGTCGTATAACCAGAGACTAGCATCATTGGAAGGAAGCACTTGCACCCCAGCGGTCGTTGTGGTACCCTTTACCACAGCCAAGACATACAAAGGAACGACATGTCGAGCGCGGGGTGAATGCAGAAAGCTGTTCTGCTACCTACATTCCCTCGACTACCACTCATCCACAGAACAAAATGATCTCATACTATTTGCAGCAGCATAGATGGAGCAGTCGATGATCTCACTAATTCTGGTAAATTAGAGGCAGCAAGGCACAAATCCCAGGCTATCTCTTATATGTGCAGTCTAAATAGGGATACAAAGGAAGCAGCATACAAAGGAAACACAGGTTTACAAAGGGAAGAGAGAAGCGTGGAGTTCTCAGAGGGGGATATTGGAGACCCGGGAAGGGGGAAGTAGGAAGCTGGGATTCTCAGACACACGCTTAACGTATCAAAAAGTGCTCATCAAGGGCGACCCAACCGAAAGCATAGGGAGCGCTACAAAACTTTCCTCAATAAACTGACAGGGCAAAGAACCCGAAACGCTCCAGGGACAGCTCCGATTATAATTGCATCAAGGGGCTGTAGAACTCAAACAGACGCAACGTTGTTTATTAACTATGCTGAAAGGGAAAAGGAGTATTCAAAGACAAGGCAAGGAAGGGGTTAAGAAATGCCTTTCCTCTGTTACCTCAGGCCTCTGCGACGTCATCGGCTGGAGTCACACCCCTGGAGCCTCGGCGGGCCTGGGTCCCAAGGCTGGAGTATGCTGCTGCTGAGGGAGCAAGGGAGGAGGACGTGCCACCTGACCAGCGACCCCTCGGACCTCTAGTGCCCATTCTCCCCTGCGTGGTACCACAGTCTCCCGGTCCAACGTGGCCCTCCTACGGGTAAGCAAAGCCTGGTGTACCCAAGTGACGGTGGAGCAGCTGAGAGGGAAGAGCTGTGAGGAAACCGGCTCTCCACGGCTCCTGCTAGGCAGGTCCCCACCTCCAGCCCACTTCGTTAGAGTCGCCCCACCTGCGAAGCACGGCACCCACCGAGTAGCCCACTTACAAGTCTTGCGATACGCCTGGGGTGCGGCAGTGCAGGTTAAGGGGCAGGAGGCGAGGATACACAAGCCCTGGGGTGTGTGTTTAGCCACGTTCGACTCCCCATGTCCCGTCCAACACCGGGACCCCCGCTAAGGCTTTGTTTCCCCAAGTTACCAGAGAGGACACGGAGTAGTGCTGCCGCCTTGTGGCACACTGCCGTAACAACCTTACAAACCGTGCCGAAGGGCACCTATCATTCACAATGCCTGCGGCCTGCCGCTTTGCAAACGCAGCCCTGCCCTCAAGAAATATCCTGGGCTAGGTAATCTGAAGTGAATTCAAAGCAGGGCCGACTCTCAGGCAGAAACCTTTCAAGACCTCAGTGGTACTCACCCGCGTTTTAGAAAACAGCACATTCAAATGAAAAGATGCTCAGGATCTGTCATGATTAGAGAGTGCAAAGGAAGCTAGGCGAGGGTTTCCCTGGCTGCAGTCCTCACAAACGCTAAAAGCGTTAAGTGCTCAAGAGGGCATGCCCAAAAGGGAAGCCTACCATTGCTGTTGCCGGGATCGTAAATTGGTAACAGCCGGTATGAAGGTCAGTAGGCAAGTTCCTTACCAAACTAAACACTGGAGGGACCCCGAGATTCGGCACACACGCTGCAGGTCGTATAACCAGAGACCAGCATCATTGGAAGGAAGCACTTGCACCCCAGCGGTCGTTGTGGTACCCTTTACCACAGCCAAGACATACAAAGGAACGACATGTCGAGCGCGGGGTGAATGCAGAAAGCTGTTCTGCTACCTACATTCCCTCGACTACCACTCATCCACAGAACAAAATGATCTCATACTATTTGCAGCAGCATGGATGGAGCAGTCGATGATCTCACTAATTCTGGTAAATTAGAGGCAGCAAGGCACAAATCCCAGGCTATCTCTTATATGTGCAGTCTAAATAGGGATACAAAGGAAGCAGCATACAAAGGAAACACAGGTTTACAAAGGGAAGAGAGAAGCGTGGAGTTCTCAGAGGGGGATATTGGAGACCCGGGAAGGGGGAAGTAGGAAGCTGGGATTCTCAGACACACGCTTAACGTATCAAAAAGTGCTCATCAAGGGCGACCCAACCGAAAGCATAGGGAGCGCTACAAAACTTTCCTCAATAAACTGACAGGGCAAAGAACCCGAAACGCTCCAGGGACAGCTCCGATTATAATTGCATCAAGGGGCTGTAGAACTCAAACAGACGCAACGTTGTTTATTAACTATGCTGAAAGGGAAAAGGAGTATTCAAAGACAAGGCAAGGAAGGGGTTAAGAAATGCCTTTCCTCTGTTACCTCAGGCCTCTGCGACGTCATCGGCTGGAGTCACACCCCTGGAGCCTCGGCGGGCCTGGGTCCCAAGGCTGGAGTATGCTGCTGCTGAGGGAGCAAGGGAGGAGGACGTGCCACCTGACCAGCGACCCCTCGGACCTCTAGTGCCCATTCTCCCCTGCGTGGTACCACAGTCTCCCGGTCCAACGTGGCCCTCCTACGGGTAAGCAAAGCCTGGTGTACCCAAGTGACGGTGGAGCAGCTGAGAGGGAAGAGCTGTGAGGAAACCGGCTCTCCACGGCTCCTGCTAGGCAGGTCCCCACCTCCAGCCCACTTCGTTAGAGTCGCCCCACCTGCGAAGCACGGCACCCACCGAGTAGCCCACTTACAAGTCTTGCGATACGCCTGGGGTGCGGCAGTGCAGGTTAAGGGGCAGGAGGCGAGGATACACAAGCCCTGGGGTGTGTGTTTAGCCACGTTCGACTCCCCATGTCCCGTCCAACACCGGGACCCCCGCTAAGGCTTTGTTTCCCCAAGTTACCAGAGAGGACACGGAGTAGTGCTGCCGCCTTGTGGCACACTGCCGTAACAACCTTACAAACCGTGCCGAAGGGCACCTATCATTCACAATGCCTGCGGCCTGCCGCTTTGCAAACGCAGCCCTGCCCTCAAGAAATATCCTGGGCTAGGTAATCTGAAGTGAATTCAAAGCAGGGCCGACTCTCAGGCAGAAACCTTTCAAGACCTCAGTGGTACTCACCCGCGTTTTAGAAAACAGCACATTCAAATGAAAAGATGCTCAGGATCTGTCATGATTAGAGAGTGCAAAGGAAGCTAGGCGAGGGTTTCCCTGGCTGCAGTCCTCACAAACGCTAAAAGCGTTAAGTGCTCAAGAGGGCATGCCCAAAAGGGAAGCCTACCATTGCTGTTGCCGGGATCGTAAATTGGTAACAGCCGGTATGAAGGTCAGTAGGCAAGTTCCTTACCAAACTAAACACTGGAGGGACCCCGAGATTCGGCACACACGCTGCAGGTCGTATAACCAGAGACTAGCATCATTGGAAGGAAGCACTTGCACCCCAGCGGTCGTTGTGGTACCCTTTACCACAGCCAAGACATACAAAGGAACGACATGTCGAGCGCGGGGTGAATGCAGAAAGCTGTTCTGCTACCTACATTCCCTCGACTACCACTCATCCACAGAACAAAATGATCTCATACTATTTGCAGCAGCATGGATGGAGCAGTCGATGATCTCACTAATTCTGGTAAATTAGAGGCAGCAAGGCACAAATCCCAGGCTATCTCTTATATGTGCAGTCTAAATAGGGATACAAAGGAAGCAGCATACAAAGGAAACACAGGTTTACAAAGGGAAGAGAGAAGCGTGGAGTTCTCAGAGGGGGATATTGGAGACCCGGGAAGGGGGAAGTAGGAAGCTGGGATTCTCAGACACACGCTTAACGTATCAAAAAGTGCTCATCAAGGGCGACCCAACCGAAAGCATAGGGAGCGCTACAAAACTTTCCTCAATAAACTGACAGGGCAAAGAACCCGAAACGCTCCAGGGACAGCTCCGATTATAATTGCATCAAGGGGCTGTAGAACTCAAACAGACGCAACGTTGTTTATTAACTATGCTGAAAGGGAAAAGGAGTATTCAAAGACAAGGCAAGGAAGGGGTTAAGAAATGCCTTTCCTCTGTTACCTCAGGCCTCTGCGACGTCATCGGCTGGAGTCACACCCCTGGAGCCTCGGCGGGCCTGGGTCCCAAGGCTGGAGTATGCTGCTGCTGAGGGAGCAAGGGAGGAGGACGTGCCACCTGACCAGCGACCCCTCGGACCTCTAGTGCCCATTCTCCCCTGCGTGGTACCACAGTCTCCCGGTCCAACGTGGCCCTCCTACGGGTAAGCAAAGCCTGGTGTACCCAAGTGACGGTGGAGCAGCTGAGAGGGAAGAGCTGTGAGGAAACCGGCTCTCCACGGCTCCTGCTAGGCAGGTCCCCACCTCCAGCCCACTTCGTTAGAGTCGCCCCACCTGCGAAGCACGGCACCCACCGAGTAGCCCACTTACAAGTCTTGCGATACGCCTGGGGTGCGGCAGTGCAGGTTAAGGGGCAGGAGGCGAGGATACACAAGCCCTGGGGTGTGTGTTTAGCCACGTTCGACTCCCCATGTCCCGTCCAACACCGGGACCCCCGCTAAGGCTTTGTTTCCCCAAGTTACCAGAGAGGACACGGAGTAGTGCTGCCGCCTTGTGGCACACTGCCGTAACAACCTTACAAACCGTGCCGAAGGGCACCTATCATTCACAATGCCTGCGGCCTGCCGCTTTGCAAACGCAGCCCTGCCCTCAAGAAATATCCTGGGCTAGGTAATCTGAAGTGAATTCAAAGCAGGGCCGACTCTCAGGCAGAAACCTTTCAAGACCTCAGTGGTACTCACCCGCGTTTTAGAAAACAGCACATTCAAATGAAAAGATGCTCAGGATCTGTCATGATTAGAGAGTGCAAAGGAAGCTAGGCGAGGGTTTCCCTGGCTGCAGTCCTCACAAACGCTAAAAGCGTTAAGTGCTCAAGAGGGCATGCCCAAAAGGGAAGCCTACCATTGCTGTTGCCGGGATCGTAAATTGGTAACAGCCGGTATGAAGGTCAGTAGGCAAGTTCCTTACCAAACTAAACACTGGAGGGACCCCGAGATTCGGCACACACGCTGCAGGTCGTATAACCAGAGACTAGCATCATTGGAAGGAAGCACTTGCACCCCAGCGGTCGTTGTGGTACCCTTTACCACAGCCAAGACATACAAAGGAACGACATGTCGAGCGCGGGGTGAATGCAGAAAGCTGTTCTGCTACCTACATTCCCTCGACTACCACTCATCCACAGAACAAAATGATCTCATACTATTTGCAGCAGCATGGATGGAGCAGTCGATGATCTCACTAATTCTGGTAAATTAGAGGCAGCAAGGCACAAATCCCAGGCTATCTCTTATATGTGCAGTCTAAATAGGGATACAAAGGAAGCAGCATACAAAGGAAACACAGGTTTACAAAGGGAAGAGAGAAGCGTGGAGTTCTCAGAGGGGGATATTGGAGACCCGGGAAGGGGGAAGTAGGAAGCTGGGATTCTCAGACACACGCTTAACGTATCAAAAAGTGCTCATCAAGGGCGACCCAACCGAAAGCATAGGGAGCGCTACAAAACTTTCCTCAATAAACTGACAGGGCAAAGAACCCGAAACGCTCCAGGGACAGCTCCGATTATAATTGCATCAAGGGGCTGTAGAACTCAAACAGACGCAACGTTGTTTATTAACTATGCTGAAAGGGAAAAGGAGTATTCAAAGACAAGGCAAGGAAGGGGTTAAGAAATGCCTTTCCTCTGTTACCTCAGGCCTCTGCGACGTCATCGGCTGGAGTCACACCCCTGGAGCCTTGGCGGGCCTGGGTCCCAAGGCTGGAGTATGCTGCTGCTGAGGGAGCAAGGGAGGAGGACGTGCCACCTGACCAGCGACCCCTCGGACCTCTAGTGCCCATTCTCCCCTGCGTGGTACCACAGTCTCCCGGTCCAACGTGGCCCTCCTACGGGTAAGCAAAGCCTGGTGTACCCAAGTGACGGTGGAGCAGCTGAGAGGGAAGAGCTGTGAGGAAACCGGCTCTCCACGGCTCCTGCTAGGCAGGTCCCCACCTCCAGCCCACTTCGTTAGAGTCGCCCCACCTGCGAAGCACGGCACCCACCGAGTAGCCCACTTACAAGTCTTGCGATACGCCTGGGGTGCGGCAGTGCAGGTTAAGGGGCAGGAGGCGAGGATACACAAGCCCTGGGGTGTGTGTTTAGCCACGTTCGACTCCCCATGTCCCGTCCAACACCGGGACCCCCGCTAAGGCTTTGTTTCCCCAAGTTACCAGAGAGGACACGGAGTAGTGCTGCCGCCTTGTGGCACACTGCCGTAACAACCTTACAAACCGTGCCGAAGGGCACCTATCATTCACAATGCCTGCGGCCTGCCGCTTTGCAAACGCAGCCCTGCCCTCAAGAAATATCCTGGGCTAGGTAATCTGAAGTGAATTCAAAGCAGGGCCGACTCTCAGGCAGAAACCTTTCAAGACCTCAGTGGTACTCACCCGCGTTTTAGAAAACAGCACATTCAAATGAAAAGATGCTCAGGATCTGTCATGATTAGAGAGTGCAAAGGAAGCTAGGCGAGGGTTTCCCTGGCTGCAGTCCTCACAAACGCTAAAAGCGTTAAGTGCTCAAGAGGGCATGCCCAAAAGGGAAGCCTACCATTGCTGTTGCCGGGATCGTAAATTGGTAACAGCCGGTATGAAGGTCAGTAGGCAAGTTCCTTACCAAACTAAACACTGGAGGGACCCCGAGATTCGGCACACACGCTGCAGGTCGTATAACCAGAGACTAGCATCATTGGAAGGAAGCACTTGCACCCCAGCGGTCGTTGTGGTACCCTTTACCACAGCCAAGACATACAAAGGAACGACATGTCGAGCGCGGGGTGAATGCAGAAAGCTGTTCTGCTACCTACATTCCCTCGACTACCACTCATCCACAGAACAAAATGATCTCATACTATTTGCAGCAGCATGGATGGAGCAGTCGATGATCTCACTAATTCTGGTAAATTAGAGGCAGCAAGGCACAAATCCCAGGCTATCTCTTATATGTGCAGTCTAAATAGGGATACAAAGGAAGCAGCATACAAAGGAAACACAGGTTTACAAAGGGAAGAGAGAAGCGTGGAGTTCTCAGAGGGGGATATTGGAGACCCGGGAAGGGGGAAGTAGGAAGCTGGGATTCTCAGACACACGCTTAACGTATCAAAAAGTGCTCATCAAGGGCGACCCAACCGAAAGCATAGGGAGCGCTACAAAACTTTCCTCAATAAACTGACAGGGCAAAGAACCCGAAACGCTCCAGGGACAGCTCCGATTATAATTGCATCAAGGGGCTGTAGAACTCAAACAGACGCAACGTTGTTTATTAACTATGCTGAAAGGGAAAAGGAGTATTCAAAGACAAGGCAAGGAAGGGGTTAAGAAATGCCTTTCCTCTGTTACCTCAGGCCTCTGCGACGTCATCGGCTGGAGTCACACCCCTGGAGCCTTGGCGGGCCTAAGTCCCAAGGCTGGAGTATGCTGCTGCTGAGGGAGCAAGGGAGGAGGACGTGCCACCTGACCAGCGACCCCTCGGACCTCTAGTGCCCATTCTCCCCTGCGTGGTACCACAGTCTCCCGGTCCAACGTGGCCCTCCTACGGGTAAGCAAAGCCTGGTGTACCCAAGTGACGGTGGAGCAGCTGAGAGGGAAGAGCTGTGAGGAAACCGGCTCTCCACGGCTCCTGCTAGGCAGGTCCCCACCTCCAGCCCACTTCGTTAGAGTCGCCCCACCTGCGAAGCACGGCGCCCACCGAGTAGCCCACTTACAAGTCTTGCGATACGCCTGGGGTGCGGCAGTGCAGGTTAAGGGGCAGGAGGCGAGGATACACAAGCCCTGGGGTGTGTGTTTAGCCACGTTCGACTCCCCATGTCCCGTCCAACACCGGGACCCCCGCTAAGGCTTTGTTTCCCCAAGTTACCAGAGAGGACACGGAGTAGTGCTGCCGCCTTGTGGCACACTGCCGTAACAACCTTACAAACCGTGCCGAAGGGCACCTATCATTCACAATGCCTGCGGCCTGCCGCTTTGCAAACGCAGCCCTGCCCTCAAGAAATATCCTGGGCTAGGTAATCTGAAGTGAATTCAAAGCAGGGCCGACTCTCAGGCAGAAACCTTTCAAGACCTCAGTGGTACTCACCCGCGTTTTAGAAAACAGCGCATTCAAATGAAAAGATGCTCAGGATCTGTCATGATTAGAGAGTGCAAAGGAAGCTAGGCGAGGGTTTCCCTGGCTGCAGTCCTCACAAACGCTAAAAGCGTTAAGTGCTCAAGAGGGCATGCCCAAAAGGGAAGCCTACCATTGCTGTTGCCGGGATCGAAAATTGGTAACAGCCGGTATGAAGGTCAGTAGGCAAGTTCCTTACCAAACTAAACACTGGAGGGACCCCGAGATTCGGCACACACGCTGCAGGTCGTATAACCAGAGACCAGCATCATTGGAAGGAAGCACTTGCACCCCAGCGGTCGTTGTGGTACCCTTTACCACAGCCAAGACATACAAAGGAACGACATGTCGAGCGCGGGGTGAATGCAGAAAGCTGTTCTGCTACCTACATTCCCTCGACTACCACTCATCCACAGAACAAAATGATCTCATACTATTTGCAGCAGCATGGATGGAGCAGTCGATGATCTCACTAATTCTGGTAAATTAGAGGCAGCAAGGCACAAATCCCAGGCTATCTCTTATATGTGCAGTCTAAATAGGGATACAAAGGAAGCAGCATACAAAGGAAACACAGGTTTACAAAGGGAAGAGAGAAGCGTGGAGTTCTCAGAGGGGGATATTGGAGACCCGGGAAGGGGGAAGTAGGAAGCTGGGATTCTCAGACACACGCTTAACGTATCAAAAAGTGCTCATCAAGGGCGACCCAACCGAAAGCATAGGGAGCGCTACAAAACTTTCCTCAATAAACTGACAGGGCAAAGAACCCGAAACGCTCCAGGGACAGCTCCGATTATAATTGCATCAAGGGGCTGTAGAACTCAAACAGACGCAACGTTGTTTATTAACTATGCTGAAAGGGAAAAGGAGTATTCAAAGACAAGGCAAGGAAGGGGTTAAGAAATGCCTTTCCTCTGTTACCTCAGGCCTCTGCGACGTCATCGGCTGGAGTCACACCCCTGGAGCCTCGGCGGGCCTGGGTCCCAAGGCTGGAGTATGCTGCTGCTGAGGGAGCAAGGGAGGAGGACGTGCCACCTGACCAGCGACCCCTCGGACCTCTAGTGCCCATTCTCCCCTGCGTGGTACCACAGTCTCCCGGTCCAACGTGGCCCTCCTACGGGTAAGCAAAGCCTGGTGTACCCAAGTGACGGTGGAGCAGCTGAGAGGGAAGAGCTGTGAGGAAACCGGCTCTCCACGGCTCCTGCTAGGCAGGTTCCCACCTCCAGCCCACTTCGTTAGAGTCGCCCCACCTGCGAAGCACGGCACCCACCGAGTAGCCCACTTACAAGTCTTGCGATACGCCTGGGGTGCGGCAGTGCAGGTTAAGGGGCAGGAGGCGAGGATACACAAGCCCTGGGGTGTGTGTTTAGCCACGTTCGACTCCCCATGTCCCGTCCAACACCGGGACCCCCGCTAAGGCTTTGTTTCCCCAAGTTACCAGAGAGGACACGGAGTAGTGCTGCCGCCTTGTGGCACACTGCCGTAACAACCTTACAAACCGTGCCGAAGGGCACCTATCATTCACAATGCCTGCGGCCTGCCGCTTTGCAAACGCAGCCCTGCCCTCAAGAAATATCCTGGGCTAGGTAATCTGAAGTGAATTCAAAGCAGGGCCGACTCTCAGGCAGAAACCTTTCAAGACCTCAGTGGTGCTCACCCGCGTTTTAGAAAACAGCACATTCAAATGAAAAGATGCTCAGGATCTGTCATGATTAGAGAGTGCAAAGGAAGCTAGGCGAGGGTTTCCCTGGCTGCAGTCCTCACAAACGCTAAAAGCGTTAAGTGCTCAAGAGGGCATGCCCAAAAGGGAAGCCTACCATTGCTGTTGCCGGGATCGTAAATTGGTAACAGCCGGTATGAAGGTCAGTAGGCAAGTTCCTTACCAAACTAAACACTGGAGGGACCCCGAGATTCGGCACACACGCTGCAGGTCGTATAACCAGAGACTAGCATCATTGGAAGGAAGCACTTGCACCCCAGCGGTCGTTGTGGTACCCTTTACCACAGCCAAGACATACAAAGGAACGACATGTCGAGCGCGGGGTGAATGCAGAAAGCTGTTCTGCTACCTACATTCCCTCGACTACCACTCATCCACAGAACAAAATGATCTCATACTATTTGCAGCAGCATGGATGGAGCAGTCGATGATCTCACTAATTCTGGTAAATTAGAGGCAGCAAGGCACAAATCCCAGGCTATCTCTTATATGTGCAGTCTAAATAGGGATACAAAGGAAGCAGCATACAAAGGAAACACAGGTTTACAAAGGGAAGAGAGAAGCGTGGAGTTCTCAGAGGGGGATATTGGAGACCCGGGAAGGGGGAAGTAGGAAGCTGGGATTCTCAGACACACGCTTAACGTATCAAAAAGTGCTCATCAAGGGCGACCCAACCGAAAGCATAGGGAGCGCTACAAAACTTTCCTCAATAAACTGACAGGGCAAAGAACCCGAAACGCTCCAGGGACAGCTCCGATTATAATTGCATCAAGGGGCTGTAGAACTCAAACAGACGCAACGTTGTTTATTAACTATGCTGAAAGGGAAAAGGAGTATTCAAAGACAAGGCAAGGAAGGGGTTAAGAAATGCCTTTCCTCTGTTACCTCAGGCCTCTGCGACGTCATCGGCTGGAGTCACACCCCTGGAGCCTCGGCGGGCCTGGGTCCCAAGGCTGGAGTATGCTGCTGCTGAGGGAGCAAGGGAGGAGGACGTGCCACCTGACCAGCGACCCCTCGGACCTCTAGTGCCCATTCTCCCCTGCGTGGTACCACAGTCTCCCGGTCCAACGTGGCCCTCCTACGGGTAAGCAAAGCCTGGTGTACCCAAGTGACGGTGGAGCAGCTGAGAGGGAAGAGCTGTGAGGAAACCGGCTCTCCACGGCTCCTGCTAGGCAGGTTCCCACCTCCAGCCCACTTCGTTAGAGTCGCCCCACCTGCGAAGCACGGCACCCACCGAGTAGCCCACTTACAAGTCTTGCGATACGCCTGGGGTGCGGCAGTGCAGGTTAAGGGGCAGGAGGCGAGGATACACAAGCCCTGGGGTGTGTGTTTAGCCACGTTCGACTCCCCATGTCCCGTCCAACACCGGGACCCCCGCTAAGGCTTTGTTTCCCCAAGTTACCAGAGAGGACACGGAGTAGTGCTGCCGCCTTGTGGCACACTGCCGTAACAACCTTACAAACCGTGCCGAAGGGCACCTATCATTCACAATGCCTGCGGCCTGCCGCTTTGCAAACGCAGCCCTGCCCTCAAGAAATATCCTGGGCTAGGTAATCTGAAGTGAATTCAAAGCAGGGCCGACTCTCAGGCAGAAACCTTTCAAGACCTCAGTGGTACTCACCCGCGTTTTAGAAAACAGCACATTCAAATGAAAAGATGCTCAGGATCTGTCATGATTAGAGAGTGCAAAGGAAGCTAGGCGAGGGTTTCCCTGGCTGCAGTCCTCACAAACGCTAAAAGCGTTAAGTGCTCAAGAGGGCATGCCCAAAAGGGAAGCCTACCATTGCTGTTGCCGGGATCGTAAATTGGTAACAGCCGGTATGAAGGTCAGTAGGCAAGTTCCTTACCAAACTAAACACTGGAGGGACCCCGAGATTCGGCACACACGCTGCAGGTCGTATAACCAGAGACTAGCATCATTGGAAGGAAGCACTTGCACCCCAGCGGTCGTTGTGGTACCCTTTACCACAGCCAAGACATACAAAGGAACGACATGTCGAGCGCGGGGTGAATGCAGAAAGCTGTTCTGCTACCTACATTCCCTCGACTACCACTCATCCACAGAACAAAATGATCTCATACTATTTGCAGCAGCATGGATGGAGCAGTCGATGATCTCACTAATTCTGGTAAATTAGAGGCAGCAAGGCACAAATCCCAGGCTATCTCTTATATGTGCAGTCTAAATAGGGATACAAAGGAAGCAGCATACAAAGGAAACACAGGTTTACAAAGGGAAGAGAGAAGCGTGGAGTTCTCAGAGGGGGATATTGGAGACCCGGGAAGGGGGAAGTAGGAAGCTGGGATTCTCAGACACACGCTTAACGTATCAAAAAGTGCTCATCAAGGGCGACCCAACCGAAAGCATAGGGAGCGCTACAAAACTTTCCTCAATAAACTGACAGGGCAAAGAACCCGAAACGCTCCAGGGACAGCTCCGATTATAATTGCATCAAGGGGCTGTAGAACTCAAACAGACGCAACGTTGTTTATTAACTATGCTGAAAGGGAAAAGGAGTATTCAAAGACAAGGCAAGGAAGGGGTTAAGAAATGCCTTTCCTCTGTTACCTCAGGCCTCTGCGACGTCATCGGCTGGAGTCACACCCCTGGAGCCTCGGCGGGCCTGGGTCCCAAGGCTGGAGTATGCTGCTGCTGAGGGAGCAAGGGAGGAGGACGTGCCACCTGACCAGCGACCCCTCGGACCTCTAGTGCCCATTCTCCCCTGCGTGGTACCACAGTCTCCCGGTCCAACGTGGCCCTCCTACGGGTAAGCAAAGCCTGGTGTACCCAAGTGACGGTGGAGCAGCTGAGAGGGAAGAGCTGTGAGGAAACCGGCTCTCCACGGCTCCTGCTAGGCAGGTCCCCACCTCCAGCCCACTTCGTTAGAGTCGCCCCACCTGCGAAGCACGGCACCCACCGAGTAGCCCACTTACAAGTCTTGCGATACGCCTGGGGTGCGGCAGTGCAGGTTAAGGGGCAGGAGGCGAGGATACACAAGCCCTGGGGTGTGTGTTTAGCCACGTTCGACTCCCCATGTCCCGTCCAACACCGGGACCCCCGCTAAGGCTTTGTTTCCCCAAGTTACCAGAGAGGACACGGAGTAGTGCTGCCGCCTTGTGGCACACTGCCGTAACAACCTTACAAACCGTGCCGAAGGGCACCTATCATTCACAATGCCTGCGGCCTGCCGCTTTGCAAACGCAGCCCTGCCCTCAAGAAATATCCTGGGCTAGGTAATCTGAAGTGAATTCAAAGCAGGGCCGACTCTCAGGCAGAAACCTTTCAAGACCTCAGTGGTACTCACCCGCGTTTTAGAAAACAGCACATTCAAATGAAAAGATGCTCAGGATCTGTCATGATTAGAGAGTGCAAAGGAAGCTAGGCGAGGGTTTCCCTGGCTGCAGTCCTCACAAACGCTAAAAGCGTTAAGTGCTCAAGAGGGCATGCCCAAAAGGGAAGCCTACCATTGCTGTTGCCGGGATCGTAAATTGGTAACAGCCGGTATGAAGGTCAGTAGGCAAGTTCCTTACCAAACTAAACACTGGAGGGACCCCGAGATTCGGCACACACGCTGCAGGTCGTATAACCAGAGACCAGCATCATTGGAAGGAAGCACTTGCACCCCAGCGGTCGTTGTGGTACCCTTTACCACAGCCAAGACATACAAAGGAACGACATGTCGAGCGCGGGGTGAATGCAGAAAGCTGTTCTGCTACCTACATTCCCTCGACTACCACTCATCCACAGAACAAAATGATCTCATACTATTTGCAGCAGCATGGATGGAGCAGTCGATGATCTCACTAATTCTGGTAAATTAGAGGCAGCAAGGCACAAATCCCAGGCTATCTCTTATATGTGCAGTCTAAATAGGGATACAAAGGAAGCAGCATACAAAGGAAACACAGGTTTACAAAGGGAAGAGAGAAGCGTGGAGTTCTCAGAGGGGGATATTGGAGACCCGGGAAGGGGGAAGTAGGAAGCTGGGATTCTCAGACACACGCTTAACGTATCAAAAAGTGCTCATCAAGGGCGACCCAACCGAAAGCATAGGGAGCGCCACAAAACTTTCCTCAATAAACTGACAGGGCAAAGAACCCGAAACGCTCCAGGGACAGCTCCGATTATAATTGCATCAAGGGGCTGTAGAACTCAAACAGACGCAACGTTGTTTATTAACTATGCTGAAAGGGAAAAGGAGTATTCAAAGACAAGGCAAGGAAGGGGTTAAGAAATGCCTTTCCTCTGTTACCTCAGGCCTCTGCGACGTCATCGGCTGGAGTCACACCCCTGGAGCCTCGGCGGGCCTGGGTCCCAAGGCTGGAGTATGCTGCTGCTGAGGGAGCAAGGGAGGAGGACGTGCCACCTGACCAGCGACCCCTCGGACCTCTAGTGCCCATTCTCCCCTGCGTGGTACCACAGTCTCCCGGTCCAACGTGGCCCTCCTACGGGTAAGCAAAGCCTGGTGTACCCAAGTGACGGTGGAGCAGCTGAGAGGGAAGAGCTGTGAGGAAACCGGCTCTCCACGGCTCCTGCTAGGCAGGTCCCCACCTCCAGCCCACTTCGTTAGAGTCGCCCCACCTGCGAAGCACGGCACCCACCGAGTAGCCCACTTACAAGTCTTGCGATACGCCTGGGGTGCGGCAGTGCAGGTTAAGGGGCAGGAGGCGAGGATACACAAGCCCTGGGGTGTGTGTTTAGCCACGTTCGACTCCCCATGTCCCGTCCAACACCGGGACCCCCGCTAAGGCTTTGTTTCCCCAAGTTACCAGAGAGGACACGGAGTAGTGCTGCCGCCTTGTGGCACACTGCCGTAACAACCTTACAAACCGTGCCGAAGGGCACCTATCATTCACAATGCCTGCGGCCTGCCGCTTTGCAAACGCAGCCCTGCCCTCAAGAAATATCCTGGGCTAGGTAATCTGAAGTGAATTCAAAGCAGGGCCGACTCTCAGGCAGAAACCTTTCAAGACCTCAGTGGTACTCACCCGCGTTTTAGAAAACAGCACATTCAAATGAAAAGATGCTCAGGATCTGTCATGATTAGAGAGTGCAAAGGAAGCTAGGCGAGGGTTTCCCTGGCTGCAGTCCTCACAAACGCTAAAAGCGTTAAGTGCTCAAGAGGGCATGCCCAAAAGGGAAGCCTACCATTGCTGTTGCCGGGATCGTAAATTGGTAACAGCCGGTATGAAGGTCAGTAGGCAAGTTCCTTACCAAACTAAACACTGGAGGGACCCCGAGATTCGGCACACACGCTGCAGGTCGTATAACCAGAGACTAGCATCATTGGAAGGAAGCACTTGCACCCCAGCGGTCGTTGTGGTACCCTTTACCACAGCCAAGACATACAAAGGAACGACATGTCGAGCGCGGGGTGAATGCAGAAAGCTGTTCTGCTACCTACATTCCCTCGACTACCACTCATCCACAGAACAAAATGATCTCATACTATTTGCAGCAGCATGGATGGAGCAGTCGATGATCTCACTAATTCTGGTAAATTAGAGGCAGCAAGGCACAAATCCCAGGCTATCTCTTATATGTGCAGTCTAAATAGGGATACAAAGGAAGCAGCATACAAAGGAAACACAGGTTTACAAAGGGAAGAGAGAAGCGTGGAGTTCTCAGAGGGGGATATTGGAGACCCGGGAAGGGGGAAGTAGGAAGCTGGGATTCTCAGACACACGCTTAACGTATCAAAAAGTGCTCATCAAGGGCGACCCAACCGAAAGCATAGGGAGCGCTACAAAACTTTCCTCAATAAACTGACAGGGCAAAGAACCCGAAACGCTCCAGGGACAGCTCCGATTATAATTGCATCAAGGGGCTGTAGAACTCAAACAGACGCAACGTTGTTTATTAACTATGCTGAAAGGGAAAAGGAGTATTCAAAGACAAGGCAAGGAAGGGGTTAAGAAATGCCTTTCCTCTGTTACCTCAGGCCTCTGCGACGTCATCGGCTGGAGTCACACCCCTGGAGCCTCGGCGGGCCTGGGTCCCAAGGCTGGAGTATGCTGCTGCTGAGGGAGCAAGGGAGGAGGACGTGCCACCTGACCAGCGACCCCTCGGACCTCTAGTGCCCATTCTCCCCTGCGTGGTACCACAGTCTCCCGGTCCAACGTGGCCCTCCTACGGGTAAGCAAAGCCTGGTGTACCCAAGTGACGGTGGAGCAGCTGAGAGGGAAGAGCTGTGAGGAAACCGGCTCTCCACGGCTCCTGCTAGGCAGGTTCCCACCTCCAGCCCACTTCGTTAGAGTCGCCCCACCTGCGAAGCACGGCACCCACCGAGTAGCCCACTTACAAGTCTTGCGATACGCCTGGGGTGCGGCAGTGCAGGTTAAGGGGCAGGAGGCGAGGATACACAAGCCCTGGGGTGTGTGTTTAGCCACGTTCGACTCCCCATGTCCCGTCCAACACCGGGACCCCCGCTAAGGCTTTGTTTCCCCAAGTTACCAGAGAGGACACGGAGTAGTGCTGCCGCCTTGTGGCACACTGCCGTAACAACCTTACAAACCGTGCCGAAGGGCACCTATCATTCACAATGCCTGCGGCCTGCCGCTTTGCAAACGCAGCCCTGCCCTCAAGAAATATCCTGGGCTAGGTAATCTGAAGTGAATTCAAAGCAGGGCCGACTCTCAGGCAGAAACCTTTCAAGACCTCAGTGGTACTCACCCGCGTTTTAGAAAACAGCACATTCAAATGAAAAGATGCTCAGGATCTGTCATGATTAGAGAGTGCAAAGGAAGCTAGGCGAGGGTTTCCCTGGCTGCAGTCCTCACAAACGCTAAAAGCGTTAAGTGCTCAAGAGGGCATGCCCAAAAGGGAAGCCTACCATTGCTGTTGCCGGGATCGTAAATTGGTAACAGCCGGTATGAAGGTCAGTAGGCAAGTTCCTTACCAAACTAAACACTGGAGGGACCCCGAGATTCGGCACACACGCTGCAGGTCGTATAACCAGAGACTAGCATCATTGGAAGGAAGCACTTGCACCCCAGCGGTCGTTGTGGTACCCTTTACCACAGCCAAGACATACAAAGGAACGACATGTCGAGCGCGGGGTGAATGCAGAAAGCTGTTCTGCTACCTACATTCCCTCGACTACCACTCATCCACAGAACAAAATGATCTCATACTATTTGCAGCAGCATGGATGGAGCAGTCGATGATCTCACTAATTCTGGTAAATTAGAGGCAGCAAGGCACAAATCCCAGGCTATCTCTTATATGTGCAGTCTAAATAGGGATACAAAGGAAGCAGCATACAAAGGAAACACAGGTTTACAAAGGGAAGAGAGAAGCGTGGAGTTCTCAGAGGGGGATATTGGAGACCCGGGAAGGGGGAAGTAGGAAGCTGGGATTCTCAGACACACGCTTAACGTATCAAAAAGTGCTCATCAAGGGCGACCCAACCGAAAGCATAGGGAGCGCTACAAAACTTTCCTCAATAAACTGACAGGGCAAAGAACCCGAAACGCTCCAGGGACAGCTCCGATTATAATTGCATCAAGGGGCTGTAGAACTCAAACAGACGCAACGTTGTTTATTAACTATGCTGAAAGGGAAAAGGAGTATTCAAAGACAAGGCAAGGAAGGGGTTAAGAAATGCCTTTCCTCTGTTACCTCAGGCCTCTGCGACGTCATCGGCTGGAGTCACACCCCTGGAGCCTTGGCGGGCCTAAGTCCCAAGGCTGGAGTATGCTGCTGCTGAGGGAGCAAGGGAGGAGGACGTGCCACCTGACCAGCGACCCCTCGGACCTCTAGTGCCCATTCTCCCCTGCGTGGTACCACAGTCTCCCGGTCCAACGTGGCCCTCCTACGGGTAAGCAAAGCCTGGTGTACCCAAGTGACGGTGGAGCAGCTGAGAGGGAAGAGCTGTGAGGAAACCGGCTCTCCACGGCTCCTGCTAGGCAGGTCCCCACCTCCAGCCCACTTCGTTAGAGTCGCCCCACCTGCGAAGCACGGCACCCACCGAGTAGCCCACTTACAAGTCTTGCGATACGCCTGGGGTGCGGCAGTGCAGGTTAAGGGGCAGGAGGCGAGGATACACAAGCCCTGGGGTGTGTGTTTAGCCACGTTCGACTCCCCATGTCCCGTCCAACACCGGGACCCCCGCTAAGGCTTTGTTTCCCCAAGTTACCAGAGAGGACACGGAGTAGTGCTGCCGCCTTGTGGCACACTGCCGTAACAACCTTACAAACCGTGCCGAAGGGCACCTATCATTCACAATGCCTGCGGCCTGCCGCTTTGCAAACGCAGCCCTGCCCTCAAGAAATATCCTGGGCTAGGTAATCTGAAGTGAATTCAAAGCAGGGCCGACTCTCAGGCAGAAACCTTTCAAGACCTCAGTGGTACTCACCCGCGTTTTAGAAAACAGCACATTCAAATGAAAAGATGCTCAGGATCTGTCATGATTAGAGAGTGCAAAGGAAGCTAGGCGAGGGTTTCCCTGGCTGCAGTCCTCACAAACGCTAAAAGCGTTAAGTGCTCAAGAGGGCATGCCCAAAAGGGAAGCCTACCATTGCTGTTGCCGGGATCGTAAATTGGTAACAGCCGGTATGAAGGTCAGTAGGCAAGTTCCTTACCAAACTAAACACTGGAGGGACCCCGAGATTCGGCACACACGCTGCAGGTCGTATAACCAGAGACTAGCATCATTGGAAGGAAGCACTTGCACCCCAGCGGTCGTTGTGGTACCCTTTACCACAGCCAAGACATACAAAGGAACGACATGTCGAGCGCGGGGTGAATGCAGAAAGCTGTTCTGCTACCTACATTCCCTCGACTACCACTCATCCACAGAACAAAATGATCTCATACTATTTGCAGCAGCATGGATGGAGCAGTCGATGATCTCACTAATTCTGGTAAATTAGAGGCAGCAAGGCACAAATCCCAGGCTATCTCTTATATGTGCAGTCTAAATAGGGATACAAAGGAAGCAGCATACAAAGGAAACACAGGTTTACAAAGGGAAGAGAGAAGCGTGGAGTTCTCAGAGGGGGATATTGGAGACCCGGGAAGGGGGAAGTAGGAAGCTGGGATTCTCAGACACACGCTTAACGTATCAAAAAGTGCTCATCAAGGGCGACCCAACCGAAAGCATAGGGAGCGCTACAAAACTTTCCTCAATAAACTGACAGGGCAAAGAACCCGAAACGCTCCAGGGACAGCTCCGATTATAATTGCATCAAGGGGCTGTAGAACTCAAACAGACGCAACGTTGTTTATTAACTATGCTGAAAGGGAAAAGGAGTATTCAAAGACAAGGCAAGGAAGGGGTTAAGAAATGCCTTTCCTCTGTTACCTCAGGCCTCTGCGACGTCATCGGCTGGAGTCACACCCCTGGAGCCTCGGCGGGCCTGGGTCCCAAGGCTGGAGTATGCTGCTGCTGAGGGAGCAAGGGAGGAGGACGTGCCACCTGACCAGCGACCCCTCGGACCTCTAGTGCCCATTCTCCCCTGCGTGGTACCACAGTCTCCCGGTCCAACGTGGCCCTCCTACGGGTAAGCAAAGCCTGGTGTACCCAAGTGACGGTGGAGCAGCTGAGAGGGAAGAGCTGTGAGGAAACCGGCTCTCCACGGCTCCTGCTAGGCAGGTCCCCACCTCCAGCCCACTTCGTTAGAGTCGCCCCACCTGCGAAGCACGGCACCCACCGAGTAGCCCACTTACAAGTCTTGCGATACGCCTGGGGTGCGGCAGTGCAGGTTAAGGGGCAGGAGGCGAGGATACACAAGCCCTGGGGTGTGTGTTTAGCCACGTTCGACTCCCCATGTCCCGTCCAACACCGGGACCCCCGCTAAGGCTTTGTTTCCCCAAGTTACCAGAGAGGACACGGAGTAGTGCTGCCGCCTTGTGGCACACTGCCGTAACAACCTTACAAACCGTGCCGAAGGGCACCTATCATTCACAATGCCTGCGGCCTGCCGCTTTGCAAACGCAGCCCTGCCCTCAAGAAATATCCTGGGCTAGGTAATCTGAAGTGAATTCAAAGCAGGGCCGACTCTCAGGCAGAAACCTTTCAAGACCTCAGTGGTACTCACCCGCGTTTTAGAAAACAGCACATTCAAATGAAAAGATGCTCAGGATCTGTCATGATTAGAGAGTGCAAAGGAAGCTAGGCGAGGGTTTCCCTGGCTGCAGTCCTCACAAACGCTAAAAGCGTTAAGTGCTCAAGAGGGCATGCCCAAAAGGGAAGCCTACCATTGCTGTTGCCGGGATCGTAAATTGGTAACAGCCGGTATGAAGGTCAGTAGGCAAGTTCCTTACCAAACTAAACACTGGAGGGACCCCGAGATTCGGCACACACGCTGCAGGTCGTATAACCAGAGACTAGCATCATTGGAAGGAAGCACTTGCACCCCAGCGGTCGTTGTGGTACCCTTTACCACAGCCAAGACATACAAAGGAACGACATGTCGAGCGCGGGGTGAATGCAGAAAGCTGTTCTGCTACCTACATTCCCTCGACTACCACTCATCCACAGAACAAAATGATCTCATACTATTTGCAGCAGCATGGATGGAGCAGTCGATGATCTCACTAATTCTGGTAAATTAGAGGCAGCAAGGCACAAATCCCAGGCTATCTCTTATATGTGCAGTCTAAATAGGGATACAAAGGAAGCAGCATACAAAGGAAACACAGGTTTACAAAGGGAAGAGAGAAGCGTGGAGTTCTCAGAGGGGGATATTGGAGACCCGGGAAGGGGGAAGTAGGAAGCTGGGATTCTCAGACACACGCTTAACGTATCAAAAAGTGCTCATCAAGGGCGACCCAACCGAAAGCATAGGGAGCGCTACAAAACTTTCCTCAATAAACTGACAGGGCAAAGAACCCGAAACGCTCCAGGGACAGCTCCGATTATAATTGCATCAAGGGGCTGTAGAACTCAAACAGACGCAACGTTGTTTATTAACTATGCTGAAAGGGAAAAGGAGTATTCAAAGACAAGGCAAGGAAGGGGTTAAGAAATGCCTTTCCTCTGTTACCTCAGGCCTCTGCGACGTCATCGGCTGGAGTCACACCCCTGGAGCCTCGGCGGGCCTGGGTCCCAAGGCTGGAGTATGCTGCTGCTGAGGGAGCAAGGGAGGAGGACGTGCCACCTGACCAGCGACCCCTCGGACCTCTAGTGCCCATTCTCCCCTGCGTGGTACCACAGTCTCCCGGTCCAACGTGGCCCTCCTACGGGTAAGCAAAGCCTGGTGTACCCAAGTGACGGTGGAGCAGCTGAGAGGGAAGAGCTGTGAGGAGACCGGCTCTCCACGGCTCCTGCTAGGCAGGTTCCCACCTCCAGCCCACTTCGTTAGAGTCGCCCCACCTGCGAAGCACGGCACCCACCGAGTAGCCCACTTACAAGTCTTGCGATACGCCTGGGGTGCGGCAGTGCAGGTTAAGGGGCAGGAGGCGAGGATACACAAGCCCTGGGGTGTGTGTTTAGCCACGTTCGACTCCCCATGTCCCGTCCAACACCGGGACCCCCGCTAAGGCTTTGTTTCCCCAAGTTACCAGAGAGGACACGGAGTAGTGCTGCCGCCTTGTGGCACACTGCCGTAACAACCTTACAAACCGTGCCGAAGGGCACCTATCATTCACAATGCCTGCGGCCTGCCGCTTTGCAAACGCAGCCCTGCCCTCAAGAAATATCCTGGGCTAGGTAATCTGAAGTGAATTCAAAGCAGGGCCGACTCTCAGGCAGAAACCTTTCAAGACCTCAGTGGTACTCACCCGCGTTTTAGAAAACAGCACATTCAAATGAAAAGATGCTCAGGATCTGTCATGATTAGAGAGTGCAAAGGAAGCTAGGCGAGGGTTTCCCTGGCTGCAGTCCTCACAAACGCTAAAAGCGTTAAGTGCTCAAGAGGGCATGCCCAAAAGGGAAGCCTACCATTGCTGTTGCCGGGATCGTAAATTGGTAACAGCCGGTATGAAGGTCAGTAGGCAAGTTCCTTACCAAACTAAACACTGGAGGGACCCCGAGATTCGGCACACACGCTGCAGGTCGTATAACCAGAGACTAGCATCATTGGAAGGAAGCACTTGCACCCCAGCGGTCGTTGTGGTACCCTTTACCACAGCCAAGACATACAAAGGAACGACATGTCGAGCGCGGGGTGAATGCAGAAAGCTGTTCTGCTACCTACATTCCCTCGACTACCACTCATCCACAGAACAAAATGATCTCATACTATTTGCAGCAGCATGGATGGAGCAGTCGATGATCTCACTAATTCTGGTAAATTAGAGGCAGCAAGGCACAAATCCCAGGCTATCTCTTATATGTGCAGTCTAAATAGGGATACAAAGGAAGCAGCATACAAAGGAAACACAGGTTTACAAAGGGAAGAGAGAAGCGTGGAGTTCTCAGAGGGGGATATTGGAGACCCGGGAAGGGGGAAGTAGGAAGCTGGGATTCTCAGACACACGCTTAACGTATCAAAAAGTGCTCATCAAGGGCGACCCAACCGAAAGCATAGGGAGCGCTACAAAACTTTCCTCAATAAACTGACAGGGCAAAGAACCCGAAACGCTCCAGGGACAGCTCCGATTATAATTGCATCAAGGGGCTGTAGAACTCAAACAGACGCAACGTTGTTTATTAACTATGCTGAAAGGGAAAAGGAGTATTCAAAGACAAGGCAAGGAAGGGGTTAAGAAATGCCTTTCCTCTGTTACCTCAGGCCTCTGCGACGTCATCGGCTGGAGTCACACCCCTGGAGCCTCGGCGGGCCTGGGTCCCAAGGCTGGAGTATGCTGCTGCTGAGGGAGCAAGGGAGGAGGACGTGCCACCTGACCAGCGACCCCTCGGACCTCTAGTGCCCATTCTCCCCTGCGTGGTACCACAGTCTCCCGGTCCAACGTGGCCCTCCTACGGGTAAGCAAAGCCTGGTGTACCCAAGTGACGGTGGAGCAGCTGAGAGGGAAGAGCTGTGAGGAGACCGGCTCTCCACGGCTCCTGCTAGGCAGGTTCCCACCTCCAGCCCACTTCGTTAGAGTCGCCCCACCTGCGAAGCACGGCACCCACCGAGTAGCCCACTTACAAGTCTTGCGATACGCCTGGGGTGCGGCAGTGCAGGTTAAGGGGCAGGAGGCGAGGATACACAAGCCCTGGGGTGTGTGTTTAGCCACGTTCGACTCCCCATGTCCCGTCCAACACCGGGACCCCCGCTAAGGCTTTGTTTCCCCAAGTTACCAGAGAGGACACGGAGTAGTGCTGCCGCCTTGTGGCACACTGCCGTAACAACCTTACAAACCGTGCCGAAGGGCACCTATCATTCACAATGCCTGCGGCCTGCCGCTTTGCAAACGCAGCCCTGCCCTCAAGAATTATCCTGGGCTAGGTAATCTGAAGTGAATTCAAAGCAGGGCCGACTCTCAGGCAGAAACCTTTCAAGACCTCAGTGGTACTCACCCGCGTTTTAGAAAACAGCACATTCAAATGAAAAGATGCTCAGGATCTGTCATGATTAGAGAGTGCAAAGGAAGCTAGGCGAGGGTTTCCCTGGCTGCAGTCCTCACAAACGCTAAAAGCGTTAAGTGCTCAAGAGGGCATGCCCAAAAGAGAAGCCTACCATTGCTGTTGCCGGGATCGTAAATTGGTAACAGCCGGTATGAAGGTCAGTAGGCAAGTTCCTTACCAAACTAAACACTGGAGGGACCCCGAGATTCGGCACACACGCTGCAGGTCGTATAACCAGAGACTAGCATCATTGGAAGGAAGCACTTGCACCCCAGCGGTCGTTGTGGTACCCTTTACCACAGCCAAGACATACAAAGGAACGACATGTCGAGCGCGGGGTGAATGCAGAAAGCTGTTCTGCTACCTACATTCCCTCGACTACCACTCATCCACAGAACAAAATGATCTCATACTATTTGCAGCAGCATGGATGGAGCAGTCGATGATCTCACTAATTCTGGTAAATTAGAGGCAGCAAGGCACAAATCCCAGGCTATCTCTTATATGTGCAGTCTAAATAGGGATACAAAGGAAGCAGCATACAAAGGAAACACAGGTTTACAAAGGGAAGAGAGAAGCGTGGAGTTCTCAGAGGGGGATATTGGAGACCCGGGAAGGGGGAAGTAGGAAGCTGGGATTCTCAGACACACGCTTAACGTATCAAAAAGTGCTCATCAAGGGCGACCCAACCGAAAGCATAGGGAGCGCTACAAAACTTTCCTCAATAAACTGACAGGGCAAAGAACCCGAAACGCTCCAGGGACAGCTCCGATTATAATTGCATCAAGGGGCTGTAGAACTCAAACAGACGCAACGTTGTTTATTAACTATGCTGAAAGGGAAAAGGAGTATTCAAAGACAAGGCAAGGAAGGGGTTAAGAAATGCCTTTCCTCTGTTACCTCAGGCCTCTGCGACGTCATCGGCTGGAGTCACACCCCTGGAGCCTCGGCGGGCCTGGGTCCCAAGGCTGGAGTATGCTGCTGCTGAGGGAGCAAGGGAGGAGGACGTGCCACCTGACCAGCGACCCCTCGGACCTCTAGTGCCCATTCTCCCCTGCGTGGTACCACAGTCTCCCGGTCCAACGTGGCCCTCCTACGGGTAAGCAAAGCCTGGTGTACCCAAGTGACGGTGGAGCAGCTGAGAGGGAAGAGCTGTGAGGAGACCGGCTCTCCACGGCTCCTGCTAGGCAGGTCCCCGCCTCCAGCCCACTTCGTTATAGTCGCCCCACCTGCGAAGCACGGCACCCACCGAGTAGCCCACTTACAAGTCTTGCGATACGCCTGGGGTGCGGCAGTGCAGGTTAAGGGGCAGGAGGCGAGGATACACAAGCCCTGGGGTGTGTGTTTAGCCACGTTCGACTCCCCATGTCCCGGCCAACACCGGGACCCCCGCTAAGGCTTTGTTTCCCCAAGTTACCAGAGAGGACACGGAGTAGTGCTGCCGCCTTGTGGCACACTGCCGTAACAACCTTACAAACCGTGCCGAAGGGCACCTATCATTCACAATGCCTGCGGCCTGCCGCTTTGCAAACGCAGCCCTGCCCTCAAGAAATATCCTGGGCTAGGTAATCTGAAGTGAATTCAAAGCAGGGCCGACTCTCAGGCAGAAACCTTTCAAGACCTCAGTGGTACTCACCCGCGTTTTAGAAAACAGCACATTCAAATGAAAAGATGCTCAGGATCTGTCATGATTAGAGAGTGCAAAGGAAGCTAGGCGAGGGTTTCCCTGGCTGCAGTCCTCACAAACGCTAAAAGCGTTAAGTGCTCAAGAGGGCATGCCCAAAAGGGAAGCCTACCATTGCTGTTGCCGGGATCGTAAATTGGTAACAGCCGGTATGAAGGTCAGTAGGCAAGTTCCTTACCAAACTAAACACTGGAGGGACCCCGAGATTCGGCACACACGCTGCAGGTCGTATAACCAGAGACTAGCATCATTGGAAGGAAGCACTTGCACCCCAGCGGTCGTTGTGGTACCCTTTACCACAGCCAAGACATACAAAGGAACGACATGTCGAGCGCGGGGTGAATGCAGAAAGCTGTTCTGCTACCTACATTCCCTCGACTACCACTCATCCACAGAACAAAATGATCTCATACTATTTGCAGCAGCATGGATGGAGCAGTCGATGATCTCACTAATTCTGGTAAATTAGAGGCAGCAAGGCACAAATCCCAGGCTATCTCTTATATGTGCAGTCTAAATAGGGATACAAAGGAAGCAGCATACAAAGGAAACACAGGTTTACAAAGGGAAGAGAGAAGCGTGGAGTTCTCAGAGGGGGATATTGGAGACCCGGGAAGGGGGAAGTAGGAAGCTGGGATTCTCAGACACACGCTTAACGTATCAAAAAGTGCTCATCAAGGGCGACCCAACCGAAAGCATAGGGAGCGCCACAAAACTTTCCTCAATAAACTGACAGGGCAAAGAACCCGAAACGCTCCAGGGACAGCTCCGATTATAATTGCATCAAGGGGCTGTAGAACTCAAACAGACGCAACGTTGTTTATTAACTATGCTGAAAGGGAAAAGGAGTATTCAAAGACAAGGCAAGGAAGGGGTTAAGAAATGCTTTTCCTCTGTTACCTCAGGCCTCTGCGACGTTATCGGTTGGAGTCACACCCCTGGAGCCTCGGCGGGCCTGGGTCCCAAGGCTGGAGTATGCTGCTGCTGAGGGAGCAAGGGAGGAGGACGTGCCACCTGACCAGCGACCCCTCGGACCTCTAGTGTCCATTCTCCCCTGCGTGGTACCACAGTCTCCCGGTCCAACGTGGCCCTCCTACGGGTAAGCAAATCCTGGTGTACCCAAGTGACGGTGGAGCAGCTGAGTGGGAAGAGCTGTGAGGAAACCGGCTCTCCACGGCTCCTGCTATGCAGGTCCCCACCTCCAGCCCACTTCGTTAGAGTCGCCCCACCTGCGAAGCACGGCACCCACCGAGTAGCCCACTTACAAGTCTTGCGATACGCCTGGGGTGCGGCAGTGCAGGTTAAGGGGCAGGAGGCGAGGATACACAAGCCCTGGGGTGTGTGTTTAGCCACGTTCGACTCCCCATGTCCCGTCCAACACCGGGACCCCCGCTAAGGCTTTGTTTCCCCAAGTTACCAGAGAGGACACGGAGTAGTGCTGCCGCCTTGTGGCACACTGCCGTAACAACCTTACAAACCGTGCCGAAGGGCACCTATCATTCACAATGCCTGCGGCCTGCCGCTTTGCAAACGCAGCCCTGCCCTCAAGAAATATCCTGGGCTAGGTAATCTGAAGTGAATTCAAAGCAGGGCCGACTCTCAGGCAGAAACCTTTCAAGACCTCAGTGGTACTCACCCGCGTTTTAGAAAACAGCACATTCAAATGAAAAGATGCTCAGGATCTGTCATGATTAGAGAGTGCAAAGGAAGCTAGGCGAGGGTTTCCCTGGCTGCAATCCTCACAAACGCTAAAAGCGTTAAGTGCTCAAGAGGGCATGCCCAAAAGGGAAGCCTACCATTACTGTTGCCGGGATCGTAAATTGGTAACAGCCGGTATGAAGGTCACTAGGCAAGTTCCTTACCAAACTAAACACTGGAGGGACCCCGAGATTCCGCAAACCCGCTGCAGGTCGTATAACCAGAGACTAGCATCATTGGAAGGAAGCACTTGCACCCCAGCGGTCGTTGTGGTACCCTTTACCACAGCCAAGACATACAAAGGAACGACATGTCGAGCGCGGGGTGAATGCAGAAAGCTGTTCTGCTACCTACATTCCCTCGACTACCACTCATCCACAGAACAAAATGATCTCATATTATTTGCAGAAGCATGGATGGAGCAGTCGATGATCTCACTCATTCTGGTAAATTAGAGGCAGCAAGGCACAAATCCCAGGCTATCTCTTATACGGCACCCACCGAGTAGCCCACTTACAAGTCTTGCGATACGCCTGGGGTGCGGCAGTGCAGGTTAAGGGGCAGGAGGCGAGGATACACAAGCCCTGGGGTGTGTGTTTAGCCACGTTCGACTCCCCATGTCCCGTCCAACACCGGGACCCCCGCTAAGGCTTTGTTTCCCCAAGTTACCAGAGAGGACACGGAGTAGTGCTGCCGCCTTGTGGCACACTGCCGTAACAACCTTACAAACCGTGCCGAAGGGCACCTATCATTCACAATGCCTGCGGCCTGCCGCTTTGCAAACGCAGCCCTGCCCTCAAGAAATATCCTGGGCTAGGTAATCTGAAGTGAATTCAAAGCAGGGCCGACTCTCAGGCAGAAACCTTTCAAGACCTCAGTGGTACTCACCCGCGTTTTAGAAAACAGCACATTCAAATGAAAAGATGCTCAGGATCTGTCATGATTAGAGAGTGCAAAGGAAGCTAGGCGAGGGTTTCCCTGGCTGCAGTCCTCACAAACGCTAAAAACGTTAAGTGCACAAGAGGGCATGCCCAAAAGGGAAGCCTGCCATTGCTGTTGCCGGGATCGTAAATTGGTAACAGCCGGTATGAAGGTCAGTAGGCAAGTTCCTTACCAAACTAAACACTGGAGGGACCCCGAGATTCGGCACACACGCTGCAGGTCGTATAACCAGAGACTAGCATCATTGGAAGGAAGCACTTGCACCCCAGCGGTCGTTGTGGTACCCTTTACCACAGCCAAGACATACAAAGGAACGACATGTCGAGCGCGGGGTGAATGCAGAAAGCTGTTCTGCTACCTACATTCCCTCGACTACCACTCATCCACAGAACAAAATGATCTCATACTATTTGCAGCAGCATGGATGGAGCAGTCGATGATCTCACTAATTCTGGTAAATTAGAGGCAGCAAGGCACAAATCCCAGGCTATCTCTTATATGTGCAGTCTAAATAGGGATACAAAGGAAGCAGCATACAAAGGAAACACAGGTTCACAAAGGGAAGAGAGAAGCGTGGAGTTCTCAGAGGGGGATATTGGAGACCCGGGAAGGGGGAAGTAGGAAGCTGGGATTCTCAGACACACGCTTAACGTATCAAAAAGTGCTCATCAAGGGCGACCCAACCGAAAGCATAGGGAGCGCTACAAAACTTTCCTCAATAAACTGACAGGGCAAAGAACCCGAAACGCTCCAGGGACAGCTCCGATTATAATTGCATCAAGGGGCTGTAGAACTCAAACAGACGCAACGTTGTTTATTAACTATGCTGAAAGGGAAAAGGAGTATTCAAAGACAAGGCAAGGAAGGGGTTAAGAAATGCCTTTCCTCTGTTACCTCAGGCCTCTGCGACGTCATCGGCTGGAGTCACACCCCTGGAGCCTTGGCGGGCCTAAGTCCCAAGGCTGGAGTATGCTGCTGCTGAGGGAGCAAGGGAGGAGGACGTGCCACCTGACCAGCGACCCCTCGGACCTCTAGTGCCCATTCTCCCCTGCGTGGTACCACAGTCTCCCGGTCCAACGTGGCCCTCCTACGGGTAAGCAAAGCCTGGTGTACCCAAGTGACGGTGGAGCAGCTGAGAGGGAAGAGCTGTGAGGACATCGGCTCTCCACGGCTCCTGCTAGGCAGGTTCCCACCTCCAGCCCACTTCGTTAGAGTCGCCCCACCTGCGAAGCACGGCACCCACCGAGTAGCCCACTTACAAGTCTTGCGATACGCCTGGGGTGCGGCAGTGCAGGTTAAGGGGCAGGAGGCGAGGATACACAAGCCCTGGGGTGTGTGTTTAGCCACGTTCGACTCCCCATGTCCCGTCCAACACCGGGACCCCCGCTAAGGCTTTGTTTCCCCAAGTTACCAGAGAGGACACGGAGTAGTGCTGCCGCCTTGTGGCACACTGCCGTAACAACCTTACAAACCGTGCCGAAGGGCACCTATCATTCACAATGCCTGCGGCCTGCCGCTTTGCAAACGCAGCCCTGCCCTCAAGAATTATCCTGGGCTAGGTAATCTGAAGTGAATTCAAAGCAGGGCCGACTCTCAGGCAGAAACCTTTCAAGACCTCAGTGGTACTCACCCGCGTTTTAGAAAACAGCACATTCAAATGAAAAGATGCTCAGGATCTGTCATGATTAGACAGTGCAAAGGAAGCTAGGCGAGGGTTTCCCTGGCTGCAGTCCTCACAAACGCTAAAAGCGTTAAGTGCTCAAGAGGGCATGCCCAAAAGAGAAGCCTACCATTGCTGTTGCCGGGATCGTAAATTGGTAACAGCCGGTATGAAGGTCAGTAGGCAAGTTCCTTACCAAACTAAACACTGGAGGGACCCCGAGATTCGGCACACACGCTGCAGGTCGTATAACCAGAGACTAGCATCATTGGAAGGAAGCACTTGCACCCCAGCGGTCGTTGTGGTACCCTTTACCACAGCCAAGACATACAAAGGAACGACATGTCGAGCGCGGGGTGAATGCAGAAAGCTGTTCTGCTACCTACATTCCCTCGACTACCACTCATCCACAGAACAAAATGATCTCATACTATTTGCAGCAGCATGGATGGAGCAGTCGATGATCTCACTAATTCTGGTAAATTAGAGGCAGCAAGGCACAAATCCCAGGCTATCTCTTATATGTGCAGTCTAAATAGGGATACAAAGGAAGCAGCATACAAAGGAAACACAGGTTTACAAAGGGAAGAGAGAAGCGTGGAGTTCTCAGAGGGGGATATTGGAGACCCGGGAAGGGGGAAGTAGGAAGCTGGGATTCTCAGACACACGCTTAACGTATCAAAAAGTGCTCATCAAGGGCGACCCAACCGAAAGCATAGGGAGCGCTACAAAACTTTCCTCAATAAACTGACAGGGCAAAGAACCCGAAACGCTCCAGGGACAGCTCCGATTATAATTGCATCAAGGGGCTGTAGAACTCAAACAGACGCAACGTTGTTTATTAACTATGCTGAAAGGGAAAAGGAGTATTCAAAGACAAGGCAAGGAAGGGGTTAAGAAATGCCTTTCCTCTGTTACCTCAGGCCTCTGTGACGTCATCGGCTGGAGTCACACCCCTGGAGCCTCGGCGGGCCTGGGTCCCAAGGCTGGAGTATGCTGCTGCTGAGGGAGCAAGGGAGGAGGACGTGCCACCTGACCAGCGACCCCTCGGACCTCTAGTGCCCATTCTCCCCTGCGTGGTACCACAGTCTCCCGGTCCAACGTGGCCCTCCTACGGGTAAGCAAAGCCTGGTGTACCCAAGTGACGGTGGAGCAGCTGAGAGGGAAGAGCTGTGAGGAGACCGGCTCTCCACGGCTCCTGCTAGGCAGGTCCCCACCTCCAGCCCACTTCGTTATAGTCGCCCCACCTGCGAAGCACGGCACCCACCGAGTAGCCCACTTACAAGTCTTGCGATACGCCTGGGGTGCGGCAGTGAAGGTTAAGGGGCAGGAGGCGAGGATACACAAGCCCTGGGGTGTGTGTTTAGCCACGTTCGACTCCCCATGTCCCGTCCAACACCGGGACCCCCGCTAAGGCTTTGTTTCCCCAAGTTACCAGAGAGGACACGGAGTAGTGCTGCCGCCTTGTGGCACACTGCCGTAACAACCTTACAAACCGTGCCGAAGGGCACCTATCATTCACAATGCCTGCCGCCTGCCGCTTTGCAAACGCAGCCCTGCCCTCAAGAAATATCCTGGGCTAGGTAATCTGAAGTGAATTCAAAGCAGGGCCGACTCTCAGGCAGAAACCTTTCAAGACCTCAGTGGTACTCACCCGCGTTTTAGAAAACAGCACATTCAAATGAAAAGATGCTCAGGATCTGTCATGATTAGAGAGTGCAAAGGAAGCTAGGCGAGGGTTTCCCTGGCTGCAGTCCTCACAAACGCTAAAAGCGTTAAGTGCTCAAGAGGGCATGCCCAAAAGGGAAGCCTGCCATTGCTGTTGCCGGGATCGTAAATTGGTAACAGCCGGTATGAAGGTCAGTAGGCAAGTTCCTTACCAAACTAAACACTGGAGGGACCCCGAGATTCGGCACACACGCTGCAGGTCGTATAACCAGAGACTAGCATCATTGGAAGGAAGCACTTGCACCCCAGCGGTCGTTGTGGTACCCTTTACCACAGCCAAGACATACAAAGGAACGACATGTCGAGCGCGGGGTGAATGCAGAAAGCTGTTCTGCTACCTACATTCCCTCGACTACCACTCATCCACAGAACAAAATGATCTCATACTATTTGCAGCAGCATGGATGGAGCAGTCGATGATCTCACTAATTCTGGTAAATTAGAGGCAGCAAGGCACAAATCCCAGGCTATCTCTTATATGTGCAGTCTAAATAGGGATACAAAGGAAGCAGCATACAAAGGAAACACAGGTTTACAAAGGGAAGAGAGAAGCGTGGAGTTCTCAGAGGGGGATATTGGAGACCCGGGAAGGGGGAAGTAGGAAGCTGGGATTCTCAGACACACGCTTAACGTATCAAAAAGTGCTCATCAAGGGCGACCCAACCGAAAGCATAGGGAGCGCTACAAAACTTTCCTCAATAAACTGACAGGGCAAAGAACCCGAAACGCTCCAGGGACAGCTCCGATTATAATTGCATCAAGGGGCTGTAGAACTCAAACAGACGCAACGTTGTTTATTAACTATGCTGAAAGGGAAAAGGAGTATTCAAAGACAAGGCAAGGAAGGGGTTAAGAAATGCCTTTCCTCTGTTACCTCAGGCCTCTGCGACGTCATCGGCTGGAGTCACACCCCTGGAGCCTTGGCGGGCCTAAGTCCCAAGGCTGGAGTATGCTGCTGCTGAGGGAGCAAGGGAGGAGGACGTGCCACCTGACCAGCGACCCCTCGGACCTCTAGTGCCCATTCTCCCCTGCGTGGTACCACAGTCTCCCGGTCCAACGTGGCCCTCCTACGGGTAAGCAAAGCCTGGTGTACCCAAGTGACGGTGGAGCAGCTGAGAGGGAAGAGCTGTGAGGAAACCGGCTCTCCACGGCTCCTGCTAGGCAGGTTCCCACCTCCAGCCCACTTCGTTAGAGTCGCCCCACCTGCGAAGCACGGCACCCACCGAGTAGCCCACTTACAAGTCTTGCGATACGCCTGGGGTGCGGCAGTGCAGGTTAAGGGGCAGGAGGCGAGGATACACAAGCCCTGGGGTGTGTGTTTAGCCACGTTCGACTCCCCATGTCCCGTCCAACACCGGGACCCCCGCTAAGGCTTTGTTTCCCCAAGTTACCAGAGAGGACACGGAGTAGTGCTGCCGCCTTGTGGCACACTGCCGTAACAACCTTACAAACCGTGCCGAAGGGCACCTATCATTCACAATGCCTGCGGCCTGCCGCTTTGCAAACGCAGCCCTGCCCTCAAGAATTATCCTGGGCTAGGTAATCTGAAGTGAATTCAAAGCAGGGCCGACTCTCAGGCAGAAACCTTTCAAGACCTCAGTGGTGCTCACCCGCGTTTTAGAAAACAGCACATTCAAATGAAAAGATGCTCAGGATCTGTCATGATTAGAGAGTGCAAAGGAAGCTAGGCGAGGGTTTCCCTGGCTGCAGTCCTCACAAACGCTAAAAGCGTTAAGTGCTCAAGAGGGCATGCCCAAAAGGGAAGCCTACCATTGCTGTTGCCGGGATCGTAAATTGGTAACAGCCGGTATGAAGGTCAGTAGGCAAGTTCCTTACCAAACTAAACACTGGAGGGACCCCGAGATTCGGCACACACGCTGCAGGTCGTATAACCAGAGACTAGCATCATTGGAAGGAAGCACTTGCACCCCAGCGGTCGTTGTGGTACCCTTTACCACAGCCAAGACATACAAAGGAACGACATGTCGAGCGCGGGGTGAATGCAGAAAGCTGTTCTGCTACCTACATTCCCTCGACTACCACTCATCCACAGAACAAAATGATCTCATACTATTTGCAGCAGCATGGATGGAGCAGTCGATGATCTCACTAATTCTGGTAAATTAGAGGCAGCAAGGCACAAATCCCAGGCTATCTCTTATATGTGCAGTCTAAATAGGGATACAAAGGAAGCAGCATACAAAGGAAACACAGGTTTACAAAGGGAAGAGAGAAGCGTGGAGTTCTCAGAGGGGGATATTGGAGACCCGGGAAGGGGGAAGTAGGAAGCTGGGATTCTCAGACACACGCTTAACGTATCAAAAAGTGCTCATCAAGGGCGACCCAACCGAAAGCATAGGGAGCGCTACAAAACTTTCCTCAATAAACTGACAGGGCAAAGAACCCGAAACGCTCCAGGGACAGCTCCGATTATAATTGCATCAAGGGGCTGTAGAACTCAAACAGACGCAACGTTGTTTATTAACTATGCTGAAAGGGAAAAGGAGTATTCAAAGACAAGGCAAGGAAGGGGTTAAGAAATGCCTTTCCTCTGTTACCTCAGGCCTCTGCGACGTCATCGGCTGGAGTCACACCCCTGGAGCCTCGGCGGGCCTGGGTCCCAAGGCTGGAGTATGCTGCTGCTGAGGGAGCAAGGGAGGAGGACGTGCCACCTGACCAGCGACCCCTCGGACCTCTAGTGCCCATTCTCCCCTGCGTGGTACCACAGTCTCCCGATCCAACGTGGCCCTCCTACGGGTAAGCAAAGCCTGGTGTACCCAAGTGACGGTGGAGCAGCTCAGAGGGAAGAGCTGTGAGGAGACCGGGTCGCCACGGCTCCTGCTAGGCAGGTTCCCACCTCCAGCCCACTTCGTTAGAGTCGCCCCACCTGCGAAGCACGACACCCACCGAGTAGCCCACTTACAAGTCTTGCGATACGCCTGGGGTGGTGCAGTGCAGGTTAAGGGGGAGGAGGCGAGGATACACAAGCCCTGGGGTGTGTGTTTAGCCACGTTCGACTCCCCATGTCCCGTCCAACACCGGGACCCCCGCTAAGGCTTTGTTTCCCCAAGTTACCAGAGAGGACACGGAGTAGTGCTGCCGCCTTGTGGCACACTGCCGTAACAACCTTACAAACCGTGCCGAAGGGCACCTATCATTCACAATGCCTGCGGCCTGCCGCTTTGCAAACGCAGCCCTGCCCTCAAGAAATATCCTGGGCTAGGTAATCTGAAGTGAATTCAAAGCAGGGCCGACTCTCAGGCAGAAACCTTTCAAGACCTCAGTGGTACTCACCCGCGTTTTAGAAAACAGCACATTCAAATGAAAAGATGCTCAGGATCTGTCATGATTAGAGAGTGCAAAGGAAGCTAGGCGAGGGTTTCCCTGGCTGCAGTCCTCACAAACGCTAAAAGCGTTAAGTGCTCAAGAGGGCATGCCCAAAAGGGAAGCCTACCATTGCTGTTGCCGGGATCGTAAATTGGTAACAGCCGGTATGAAGGTCAGTAGGCAAGTTCCTTACCAAACTAAACACTGGAGGGACCCCGAGATTCGGCACACACGCTGCAGGTCGTATAACCAGAGACTAGCATCATTGGAAGGAAGCACTTGCACCCCAGCGGTCGTTGTGGTACCCTTTACCACAGCCAAGACATACAAAGGAACGACATGTCGAGCGCGGGGTGAATGCAGAAAGCTGTTCTGCTACCTACATTCCCTCGACTACCACTCATCCACAGAACAAAATGATCTCATACTATTTGCAGCAGCATGGATGGAGCAGTCGATGATCTCACTAATTCTGGTAAATTAGAGGCAGCAAGGCACAAATCCCAGGCTATCTCTTATATGTGCAGTCTAAATAGGGATACAAAGGAAGCAGCATACAAAGGAAACACAGGTTTACAAAGGGAAGAGAGAAGCGTGGAGTTCTCAGAGGGGGATATTGGAGACCCGGGAAGGGGGAAGTAGGAAGCTGGGATTCTCAGACACACGCTTAACGTATCAAAAAGTGCTCATCAAGGGCGACCCAACCGAAAGCATAGGGAGCGCTACAAAACTTTCCTCAATAAACTGACAGGGCAAAGAACCCGACACGCTCCAGAGACAGCTCCGATTATAATTGCATCAAGGGGCTGTAGAACTCAAACAGACGCAACGTTGTTTATTAACTATGCTGAAAGGGAAAAGGAGTATTCAAAGACAAGGCAAGGAAGGGGTTAAGAAATGCCTTTCCTCTGTTACCTCAGGCCTCTGCGACGTCATCGGCTGGAGTCACACCCCTGGAGCCTAGGCGGGCCTAAGTCCCAAGGCTGGAGTATGCTGCTGCTGAGGGAGCAAGGGAGGAGGACGTGCCACCTGACCAGCGACCCCTCGGACCTCTAGTGCCCATTCTCCCCTGCGTGGTACCACAGTCTCCCGGTCCAACGTGGCCCTCCTACGGGTAAGCAAAGCCTGGTGTACCCAAGTGACGGTGGAGCAGCTGAGAGGGAAGAGCTGTGAGGAAACCGGCTCTCCACGGCTCCTGCTAGGCAGGTCCCCACCTCCAGCCCACTTCGTTAGAGTCGCCCCACCTGCGAAGCACGGCGCCCACCGAGTAGCCCACTTACAAGTCTTGCGATACGCCTGGGGTGCGGCAGTGCAGGTTAAGGGGCAGGAGGCGAGGATACACAAGCCCTGGGGTGTGTGTTTAGCCACGTTCGACTCCCCATGTCCCGTCCAACACCGGGACCCCCGCTAAGGCTTTGTATCCCCAAGTTACCAGAGAGGACACGGAGTAGTGCTGCCGCCTTGTGGCACACTGCCGTAACAACCTTACAAACCGTGCCGAAGGGCACCTATCATTCACAATGCCTGCGGCCTGCCGCTTTGCAAACGCAGCCCTGCCCTCAAGAATTATCCTGGGCTAGGTAATCTGAAGTGAATTCAAAGCAGGGCCGACTCTCAGGCAGAAACCTTTCAAGACCTCAGTGGTGCTCACCCGCGTTTTAGAAAACAGCACATTCAAATGAAAAGATGCTCAGGATCTGTCATGATTAGAGAGTGCAAAGGAAGCTAGGCGAGGGTTTCCCTGGCTGCAGTCCTCACAAACGCTAAAAGCGTTAAGTGCTCAAGAGGGCATGCCCAAAAGGGAAGCCTACCATTGCTGTTGCCGGGATCGAAAATTGGTAACAGCCGGTATGAAGGTCAGTAGGCAAGTTCCTTACCAAACTAAACACTGGAGGGACCCCGAGATTCGGCACACACGCTGCAGGTCGTATAACCAGAGACCAGCATCATTGGAAGGAAGCACTTCCACCCCAGCGGTCGTTGTGGTACCCTTTACCACAGCCAAGACATACAAAGGAACGACATGTCGAGCGCGGGGTGAATGCAGAAAGCTGTTCTGCTACCTACATTCCCTCGACTACCACTCATCCACAGAACAAAATGATCTCATACTATTTGCAGCAGCATAGATGGAGCAGTCGATGATCTCACTAATTCTGGTAAATTAGAGGCAGCAAGGCACAAATCCCAGGCTATCTCTTATATGTGCAGTCTAAATAGGGATACAAAGGAAGCAGCATACAAAGGAAACACAGGTTTACAAAGGGAAGAGAGAAGCGTGGAGTTCTCAGAGGGGGATATTGGAGACCCGGGAAGGGGGAAGTAGGAAGCTGGGATTCTCAGACACACGCTTAACGTATCAAAAATTGCTCATCAAGGGACACCCAACCGAAAGCATAGGGAGCGCTACAAAACATTCCTCAATAAACTGACAGGGCAAAGAACCCGAAACGCTACAGGGACAGCTCCGATTATAATTGCATCAAGGGGCTGTAGAACTCAAACAGAAGCATCGTTGTATATCAACTATGCTGAAAGGGCAAAGGACTATTCAATGACAAGGCAAGGAAGGGGTTAAGAAATGCCTTTCGTCTGTTACCTCAGGCCTCTGTGATGTCATCGGCTGGAGTCACACCCCTGGAGCCTCGGCGGGCCTAAGTCCCAAGGCTGGAGTATGCTGCTGCTGAGGGAGCAAGGGAGGAGGACGTGCCACCTGACCAGCGACCCCTCGGACCTCTAGTGCCCATTCTCCCCTGCGTGGTACCACAGTCTCCCGGTCCAACGTGGCCCTCCTACGGGTAAGCAAAGCCTGGTGTACCCAAGTGACGGTGGAGCAGCTGAGAGGGAAGAGCTGTGAGGAAACCGGCTCTTCACGGCTCCTGCTAGGCAGGTCCCCACCTCCAGCCCACTTCGTTAGAGTCGCCCCACCTGCGAAGCACGGCGCCCACCGAGTAGCCCACTTACAAGTCTTGCGATACGCCTGGGGTGCGGCAGTGCAGGTTAAGGGGCAGGAGGCGAGGATACACAAGCCCTGGGGTGTGTGTTTAGCCACGTTCGACTCCCCATGTCCCGTCCAACACCGGGACCCCCGCTAAGGCTTTGTTTCCCCAAGTTACCAGAGAGGACACGGAGTAGTGCTGCCGCCTTGTGGCACACTGCCGTAACAACCTTACAAACCGTGCCGAAGGGCACCTATCATTCACAATGCCTGCGGCCTGCCGCTTTGCAAACGCAGCCCTGCCCTCAAGAAATATCCTGGGCTAGGTAATCTGAAGTGAATTCAAAGCAGGGCCGACTCTCAGGCAGAAACCTTTCAAGACCTCAGTGGTGCTCACCCGCGTTTTAGAAAACAGCACATTCAAATGAAAAGATGCTCAGGATCTGTCATGATTAGAGAGTGCAAAGGAAGCTAGGCGAGGGTTTCCCTGGCTGCAGTCCTCACAAACGCTAAAAGCGTTAAGTGCTCAAGAGGGCATGCCCAAAAGAGAAGCCTACCATTGCTGTTGCCGGGATCGTAAATTGGTAACAGACGGTATGAAGGTCAGTAGGCAAGTTCCTTACCAAACTAAACATTGGAGGGACCCCGAGATTCGGCAGACCCGCTGCAGGTCGTATAACCAGAGACTAGCATCATTGGAAGGAAGCACTTGCACCCCAGCGGTCGTTGTGGTACCCTTTACCACAGCCAAGACATACAAAGGAACGACATGTCGAGCGCGGGGTGAATGCAGAAAGCTGTTCTGCTACCTACATTCCCTCGACTACCACTCATCCACAGAACAAAATGATCTCATACTATTTGCAGCAGCATGGATGGAGCAGTCGATGATCTCACTAATTCTGGTAAATTAGAGGCAGCAAGGCACAAATCCCAGGCTATCTCTTATATGTACAGTCTAAATAGGGATACAAAGGAAGCAGCATACAAAGGAAACACAGGTTTACAAAGGGAAGAGAGAAGCGTGGAGTTCTCAGAGGGGGATATTGGAGACCCGGGAAGGGGGAAGTAGGAAGCTGGGATTCTCAGACACACGCTTAACGTATCAAAAAGTGCGCATCAAGGGCGACCGAACCAAAAGCATAGGGAGCGCCACAAAACTTTCCTCAATAAACTGACAGGGCAAAGAACCCGAAAGGCTCCAGGGACAGCTCCGATTATAATTGCATCAAGGGGCTGTAGAACTCAAACAGACGCAACGTTGTTTATTAACTATGCTGAAAGGGAAAAGGAGTATTCAAAGACAAGGCAAGGAAGTGGTTAAGAAATGCCTTTCCTCTGTTACCTCAGGCCTCTGCGACGTCATCGGCTGGAGTCACACCCCTGGAGCCTCGGCGGGCCTGGGTCCCAAGGCTGGAGTATGCTGCTGCTGAGGGAGCAAGGGAGGAGGACGTGCCACCTGACCAGCGACCCCTCGGACCTCTAGTGCCCATTCTCCCCTGCGTGGTACCACAGTCTCCCGGTCCAACGTGGCCCTCCTACGGGTAAGCAAAGCCTGGTGTACCCAAGTGACGGTGGAGCAGCTGAGAGGGAAGAGCTGTGAGGAAACCGGCTCTCCACGGCTCCTGCTAGGCAGGTCCCCACCTCCAGCCCACTTCGTTACAGCCGCCCCACCTGCGAAGCACGGTACCCACCGAGTAGCCCACTTACAAGTCTTGCGATATGCCTGGGGTGGGGCAGTGCAGGTTAAGGGGCAGGAGGCGAGGATACACAAGCCCTGGGGTGTGTGTTTAGCCACGTTCGACTCCCCATGTCCCGTCCAACACCGGGACCCCCGCTAAGGCTTTGTTTCCCCAAGTTACCAGAGAGGACACGGAGTAGTGCTGCCGCCTTGTGGCACACTGCCGTAACAACCTTACAAACCGTGCCGAAGGGCACCTATCATTCACAATGCCTGCGGCCTGCCGCTTTGCAAATGCAGCCCTGCCCTCAAGAAATATCCTGGGCTAGGTAATCTGAAGTGAATTCAAAGCAGGGCCGACTCTCAGGCAGAAACCTTTCAAGACCTCAGTGGTACTCACCGGCGTTTTAGAAAACAGCACATTCAAATGAAAAGATGCTCAGGATCTGTCATGATTAGAGAGTGCAAAGGAAGCTAGGCGAGGGTTTCCCTGGCTGCAGTCCTCACAAACGCTAAAAGCGTTAAGTGCTCAAGAGGGCATGCCCAAAAGGGAAGCCTACCATTGCTGTTGCCGGGATCGTAAATTGGTAACAGCCGGTATGAAGGTCAGTAGGCAAGTTCCTTACCAAACTAAACACTGGAGGGACCCCGAGATTCGGCACACACGCTGCAGGTCGTATAACCAGAGACCAGCATCATTGGAAGGAAGCACTTGCACCCCAGCGGTCGTTGTGGTACCCTTTACCACAGCCAAGACATACAAAGGAACGACATGTCGAGCGCGGGGTGAATGCAGAAAGCTGTTCTGCTACCTACATTCCCTCGACTACCACTCATCCACAGAACAAAATGATCTCATACTATTTGCAGCAGCATGGATGGAGCAGTCGATGATCTCACTAATTCTGGTAAATTAGAGGCAGCAAGGCACAAATCCCAGGCTATCTCTTATATGTGCAGTCTAAATAGGGATACAAAGGAAGCAGCATACAAAGGAAACACAGGTTTACAAAGGGAAGAGAGAAGCGTGGAGTTCTCAGAGGGGGATATTGGAGACCCGGGAAGGGGGAAGTAGGAAGCTGGGATTCTCAGACACACGCTTAACGTATCAAAAAGTGCTCATCAAGGGCGACCCAACCGAAAGCATAGGGAGCGCCACAAAACTTTCCTCAATAAACTGACAGGGCAAAGAACCCGAAACGCTCCAGGGACAGCTCCGATTATAATTGCATCAAGGGGCTGTAGAACTCAAACAGACGCAACGTTGTTTATTAACTATGCTGAAAGGGAAAAGGAGTATTCAAAGACAAGGCAAGGAAGGGGTTAAGAAATGCCTTTCCTCTGTTACCTCAGGCCTCTGCGACGTCATCGGCTGGAGTCACACCCCTGGAGCCTCGGCGGGCCTGGGTCCCAAGGCTGGAGTATGCTGCTGCTGAGGGAGCAAGGGAGGAGGACGTGCCACCTGACCAGCGACCCCTCGGACCTCTAGTGCCCATTCTCCCCTGCGTGGTACCACAGTCTCCCGGTCCAACGTGGCCCTCCTACGGGTAAGCAAAGCCTGGTGTACCCAAGTGACGGTGGAGCAGCTGAGAGGGAAGAGCTGTGAGGAAACCGGCTCTCCACGGCTCCTGCTAGGCAGGTCCCCACCTCCAGCCCACTTCGTTAGAGTCGCCCCACCTGCGAAGCACGGCACCCACCGAGTAGCCCACTTACAAGTCTTGCGATACGCCTGGGGTGCGGCAGTGCAGGTTAAGGGGCAGGAGGCGAGGATACACAAGCCCTGGGGTGTGTGTTTAGCCACGTTCGACTCCCCATGTCCCGTCCAACACCGGGACCCCCGCTAAGGCTTTGTTTCCCCAAGTTACCAGAGAGGACACGGAGTAGTGCTGCCGCCTTGTGGCACACTGCCGTAACAACCTTACAAACCGTGCCGAAGGGCACCTATCATTCACAATGCCTGCGGCCTGCCGCTTTGCAAACGCAGCCCTGCCCTCAAGAAATATCCTGGGCTAGGTAATCTGAAGTGAATTCAAAGCAGGGCCGACTCTCAGGCAGAAACCTTTCAAGACCTCAGTGGTACTCACCCGCGTTTTAGAAAACAGCACATTCAAATGAAAAGATGCTCAGGATCTGTCATGATTAGAGAGTGCAAAGGAAGCTAGGCGAGGGTTTCCCTGGCTGCAGTCCTCACAAACGCTAAAAGCGTTAAGTGCTCAAGAGGGCATGCCCAAAAGGGAAGCCTACCATTGCTGTTGCCGGGATCGAAAATTGGTAACAGCCGGTATGAAGGTCAGTAGGCAAGTTCCTTACCAAACTAAACACTGGAGGGACCCCGAGATTCGGCACACACGCTGCAGGTCGTATAACCAGAGACTAGCATCATTGGAAGGAAGCACTTGCACCCCAGCGGTCGTTGTGGTACCCTTTACCACAGCCAAGACATACAAAGGAACGACATGTCGAGCGCGGGGTGAATGCAGAAAGCTGTTCTGCTACCTACATTCCCTCGACTACCACTCATCCACAGAACAAAATGATCTCATACTATTTGCAGCAGCATGGATGGAGCAGTCGATGATCTCACTAATTCTGGTAAATTAGAGGCAGCAAGGCACAAATCCCAGGCTATCTCTTATATGTGCAGTCTAAATAGGGATACAAAGGAAGCAGCATACAAAGGAAACACAGGTTTACAAAGGGAAGAGAGAAGCGTGGAGTTCTCAGAGGGGGATATTGGAGACCCGGGAAGGGGGAAGTAGGAAGCTGGGATTCTCAGACACACGCTTAACGTATCAAAAAGTGCTCATCAAGGGCGACCCAACCGAAAGCATAGGGAGCGCTACAAAACTTTCCTCAATAAACTGACAGGGCAAAGAACCCGAAACGCTCCAGGGACAGCTCCGATTATAATTGCATCAAGGGGCTGTAGAACTCAAACAGACGCAACGTTGTTTATTAACTATGCTGAAAGGGAAAAGGAGTATTCAAAGACAAGGCAAGGAAGGGGTTAAGAAATGCCTTTCCTCTGTTACCTCAGGCCTCTGCGACGTCATCGGCTGGAGTCACACCCCTGGAGCCTCGGCGGGCCTGGGTCCCAAGGCTGGAGTATGCTGCTGCTGAGGGAGCAAGGGAGGAGGACGTGCCACCTGACCAGCGACCCCTCGGACCTCTAGTGCCCATTCTCCCCTGCGTGGTACCACAGTCTCCCGGTCCAACGTGGCCCTCCTACGGGTAAGCAAAGCCTGGTGTACCCAAGTGACGGTGGAGCAGCTGAGAGGGAAGAGCTGTGAGGAAACCGGCTCTCCACGGCTCCTGCTAGGCAGGTCCCCACCTCCAGCCCACTTCGTTAGAGTCGCCCCACCTGCGAAGCACGGCACCCACCGAGTAGCCCACTTACAAGTCTTGCGATACGCCTGGGGTGCGGCAGTGCAGGTTAAGGGGCAGGAGGCGAGGATACACAAGCCCTGGGGTGTGTGTTTAGCCACGTTCGACTCCCCATGTCCCGTCCAACACCGGGACCCCCGCTAAGGCTTTGTTTCCCCAAGTTACCAGAGAGGACACGGAGTAGTGCTGCCGCCTTGTGGCACACTGCCGTAACAACCTTACAAACCGTGCCGAAGGGCACCTATCATTCACAATGCCTGCGGCCTGCCGCTTTGCAAACGCAGCCCTGCCCTCAAGAAATATCCTGGGCTAGGTAATCTGAAGTGAATTCAAAGCAGGGCCGACTCTCAGGCAGAAACCTTTCAAGACCTCAGTGGTACTCACCCGCGTTTTAGAAAACAGCACATTCAAATGAAAAGATGCTCAGGATCTGTCATGATTAGAGAGTGCAAAGGAAGCTAGGCGAGGGTTTCCCTGGCTGCAGTCCTCACAAACGCTAAAAGCGTTAAGTGCTCAAGAGGGCATGCCCAAAAGGGAAGCCTACCATTGCTGTTGCCGGGATCGTAAATTGGTAACAGCCGGTATGAAGGTCAGTAGGCAAGTTCCTTACCAAACTAAACACTGGAGGGACCCCGAGATTCGGCACACACGCTGCAGGTCGTATAACCAGAGACCAGCATCATTGGAAGGAAGCACTTGCACCCCAGCGGTCGTTGTGGTACCCTTTACCACAGCCAAGACATACAAAGGAACGACATGTCGAGCGCGGGGTGAATGCAGAAAGCTGTTCTGCTACCTACATTCCCTCGACTACCACTCATCCACAGAACAAAATGATCTCATACTATTTGCAGCAGCATGGATGGAGCAGTCGATGATCTCACTAATTCTGGTAAATTAGAGGCAGCAAGGCACAAATCCCAGGCTATCTCTTATATGTGCAGTCTAAATAGGGATACAAAGGAAGCAGCATACAAAGGAAACACAGGTTTACAAAGGGAAGAGAGAAGCGTGGAGTTCTCAGAGGGGGATATTGGAGACCCGGGAAGGGGGAAGTAGGAAGCTGGGATTCTCAGACACACGCTTAACGTATCAAAAAGTGCTCATCAAGGGCGACCCAACCGAAAGCATAGGGAGCGCCACAAAACTTTCCTCAATAAACTGACAGGGCAAAGAACCCGAAACGCTCCAGGGACAGCTCCGATTATAATTGCATCAAGGGGCTGTAGAACTCAAACAGACGCAACGTTGTTTATTAACTATGCTGAAAGGGAAAAGGAGTATTCAAAGACAAGGCAAGGAAGGGGTTAAGAAATGCTTTTCCTCTGTTACCTCAGGCCTCTGCGACGTTATCGGCTGGAGTCACACCCCTGGAGCCTCGGCGGGCCTGGGTCCCAAGGCTGGAGTATGCTGCTGCTGAGGGAGCAAGGGAGGAGGACGTGCCACCTGACCAGCGACCCCTCGGACCTCTAGTGTCCATTCTCCCCTGCGTGGTACCACAGTCTCCCGGTCCAACGTGGCCCTCCTACGGGTAAGCAAAGCCTGGTGTACCCAAGTGACGGTGGAGCAGCTGAGTGGGAAGAGCTGTGAGGAAACCGGCTCTCCACGGCTCCTGCTAGGCAGGTCCCCACCTCCAGCCCACTTCGTTAGAGTCGCCCCACCTGCGAAGCACGGCACCCACCGAGTAGCCCACTTACAAGTCTTGCGATACGCCTGGGGTGCGGCAGTGCAGGTTAAGGGGCAGGAGGCGAGGATACACAAGCCCTGGGGTGTGTGTTTAGCCACGTTCGACTCCCCATGTCCCGTCCAACACCGGGACCCCCGCTAAGGCTTTGTTTCCCCAAGTTACCAGAGAGGACACGGAGTAGTGCTGCCGCCTTGTGGCACACTGCCGTAACAACCTTACAAACCGTGCCGAAGGGCACCTATCATTCACAATGCCTGCGGCCTGCCGCTTTGCAAACGCAGCCCTGCCCTCAAGAAATATCCTGGGCTAGGTAATCTGAAGTGAATTCAAAGCAGGGCCGACTCTCAGGCAGAAACCTTTCAAGACCTCAGTGGTGCTCACCCGCGTTTTAGAAAACAGCACATTCAAATGAAAAGATGCTCAGGATCTGTCATGATTAGAGAGTGCAAAGGAAGCTAGGCGAGGGTTTCCCTGGCTGCAGTCCTCACAAACGCTAAAAGCGTTAAGTGCTCAAGAGGGCATGCCCAAAAGGGAAGCCTACCATTGCTGTTGCCGGGATCGTAAATTGGTAACAGCCGGTATGAAGGTCAGTAGGCAAGTTCCTTACCAAACTAAACACTGGAGGGACCCCGAGATTCGGCACACACGCTGCAGGTCGTATAACCAGAGACTAGCATCATTGGAAGGAAGCACTTGCACCCCAGCGGTCGTTGTGGTACCCTTTACCACAGCCAAGACATACAAAGGAACGACATGTCGAGCGCGGGGTGAATGCAGAAAGCTGTTCTGCTACCTACATTCCCTCGACTACCACTCATCCACAGAACAAAATGATCTCATACTATTTGCAGCAGCATGGATGGAGCAGTCGATGATCTCACTAATTCTGGTAAATTAGAGGCAGCAAGGCACAAATCCCAGGCTATCTCTTATATGTGCAGTCTAAATAGGGATACAAAGGAAGCAGCATACAAAGGAAACACAGGTTTACAAAGGGAAGAGAGAAGCGTGGAGTTCTCAGAGGGGGATATTGGAGACCCGGGAAGGGGGAAGTAGGAAGCTGGGATTCTCAGACACACGCTTAACGTATCAAAAAGTGCTCATCAAGGGCGACCCAACCGAAAGCATAGGGAGCGCTACAAAACTTTCCTCAATAAACTGACAGGGCAAAGAACCCGAAACGCTCCAGGGACAGCTCCGATTATAATTGCATCAAGGGGCTGTAGAACTCAAACAGACGCAACGTTGTTTATTAACTATGCTGAAAGGGAAAAGGAGTATTCAAAGACAAGGCAAGGAAGGGGTTAAGAAATGCCTTTCCTCTGTTACCTCAGGCCTCTGCGACGTCATCGGCTGGAGTCACACCCCTGGAGCCTCGGCGGGCCTGGGTCCCAAGGCTGGAGTATGCTGCTGCTGAGGGAGCAAGGGAGGAGGACGTGCCACCTGACCAGCGACCCCTCGGACCTCTAGTGCCCATTCTCCCCTGCGTGGTACCACAGTCTCCCGGTCCAACGTGGCCCTCCTACGGGTAAGCAAAGCCTGGTGTACCCAAGTGACGGTGGAGCAGCTGAGAGGGAAGAGCTGTGAGGAAACCGGCTCTCCACGGCTCCTGCTAGGCAGGTCCCCACCTCCAGCCCACTTCGTTAGAGTCGCCCCACCTGCGAAGCACGGCACCCACCGAGTAGCCCACTTACAAGTCTTGCGATACGCCTGGGGTGCGGCAGTGCAGGTTAAGGGGCAGGAGGCGAGGATACACAAGCCCTGGGGTGTGTGTTTAGCCACGTTCGACTCCCCATGTCCCGTCCAACACCGGGACCCCCGCTAAGGCTTTGTTTCCCCAAGTTACCAGAGAGGACACGGAGTAGTGCTGCCGCCTTGTGGCACACTGCCGTAACAACCTTACAAACCGTGCCGAAGGGCACCTATCATTCACAATGCCTGCGGCCTGCCGCTTTGCAAACGCAGCCCTGCCCTCAAGAAATATCCTGGGCTAGGTAATCTGAAGTGAATTCAAAGCAGGGCCGACTCTCAGGCAGAAACCTTTCAAGACCTCAGTGGTACTCACCCGCGTTTTAGAAAACAGCACATTCAAATGAAAAGATGCTCAGGATCTGTCATGATTAGAGAGTGCAAAGGAAGCTAGGCGAGGGTTTCCCTGGCTGCAGTCCTCACAAACGCTAAAAGCGTTAAGTGCTCAAGAGGGCATGCCCAAAAGGGAAGCCTACCATTGCTGTTGCCGGGATCGTAAATTGGTAACAGCCGGTATGAAGGTCAGTAGGCAAGTTCCTTACCAAACTAAACACTGGAGGGACCCCGAGATTCGGCACACACGCTGCAGGTCGTATAACCAGAGACCAGCATCATTGGAAGGAAGCACTTGCACCCCAGCGGTCGTTGTGGTACCCTTTACCACAGCCAAGACATACAAAGGAACGACATGTCGAGCGCGGGGTGAATGCAGAAAGCTGTTCTGCTACCTACATTCCCTCGACTACCACTCATCCACAGAACAAAATGATCTCATACTATTTGCAGCAGCATGGATGGAGCAGTCGATGATCTCACTAATTCTGGTAAATTAGAGGCAGCAAGGCACAAATCCCAGGCTATCTCTTATATGTGCAGTCTAAATAGGGATACAAAGGAAGCAGCATACAAAGGAAACACAGGTTTACAAAGGGAAGAGAGAAGCGTGGAGTTCTCAGAGGGGGATATTGGAGACCCGGGAAGGGGGAAGTAGGAAGCTGGGATTCTCAGACACACGCTTAACGTATCAAAAAGTGCTCATCAAGGGCGACCCAACCGAAAGCATAGGGAGCGCCACAAAACTTTCCTCAATAAACTGACAGGGCAAAGAACCCGAAACGCTCCAGGGACAGCTCCGATTATAATTGCATCAAGGGGCTGTAGAACTCAAACAGACGCAACGTTGTTTATTAACTATGCTGAAAGGGAAAAGGAGTATTCAAAGACAAGGCAAGGAAGGGGTTAAGAAATGCCTTTCCTCTGTTACCTCAGGCCTCTGCGACGTCATCGGCTGGAGTCACACCCCTGGAGCCTCGGCGGGCCTGGGTCCCAAGGCTGGAGTATGCTGCTGCTGAGGGAGCAAGGGAGGAGGACGTGCCACCTGACCAGCGACCCCTCGGACCTCTAGTGCCCATTCTCCCCTGCGTGGTACCACAGTCTCCCGGTCCAACGTGGCCCTCCTACGGGTAAGCAAAGCCTGGTGTACCCAAGTGACGGTGGAGCAGCTGAGAGGGAAGAGCTGTGAGGAAACCGGCTCTCCACGGCTCCTGCTAGGCAGGTTCCCACCTCCAGCCCACTTCGTTAGAGTCGCCCCACCTGCGAAGCACGGCACCCACCGAGTAGCCCACTTACAAGTCTTGCGATACGCCTGGGGTGCGGCAGTGCAGGTTAAGGGGCAGGAGGCGAGGATACACAAGCCCTGGGGTGTGTGTTTAGCCACGTTCGACTCCCCATGTCCCGTCCAACACCGGGACCCCCGCTAAGGCTTTGTTTCCCCAAGTTACCAGAGAGGACACGGAGTAGTGCTGCCGCCTTGTGGCACACTGCCGTAACAACCTTACAAACCGTGCCGAAGGGCACCTATCATTCACAATGCCTGCGGCCTGCCGCTTTGCAAACGCAGCCCTGCCCTCAAGAAATATCCTGGGCTAGGTAATCTGAAGTGAATTCAAAGCAGGGCCGACTCTCAGGCAGAAACCTTTCAAGACCTCAGTGGTGCTCACCCGCGTTTTAGAAAACAGCACATTCAAATGAAAAGATGCTCAGGATCTGTCATGATTAGAGAGTGCAAAGGAAGCTAGGCGAGGGTTTCCCTGGCTGCAGTCCTCACAAACGCTAAAAGCGTTAAGTGCTCAAGAGGGCATGCCCAAAAGGGAAGCCTACCATTGCTGTTGCCGGGATCGTAAATTGGTAACAGCCGGTATGAAGGTCAGTAGGCAAGTTCCTTACCAAACTAAACACTGGAGGGACCCCGAGATTCGGCACACACGCTGCAGGTCGTATAACCAGAGACTAGCATCATTGGAAGGAAGCACTTGCACCCCAGCGGTCGTTGTGGTACCCTTTACCACAGCCAAGACATACAAAGGAACGACATGTCGAGCGCGGGGTGAATGCAGAAAGCTGTTCTGCTACCTACATTCCCTCGACTACCACTCATCCACAGAACAAAATGATCTCATACTATTTGCAGCAGCATGGATGGAGCAGTCGATGATCTCACTAATTCTGGTAAATTAGAGGCAGCAAGGCACAAATCCCAGGCTATCTCTTATATGTGCAGTCTAAATAGGGATACAAAGGAAGCAGCATACAAAGGAAACACAGGTTTACAAAGGGAAGAGAGAAGCGTGGAGTTCTCAGAGGGGGATATTGGAGACCCGGGAAGGGGGAAGTAGGAAGCTGGGATTCTCAGACACACGCTTAACGTATCAAAAAGTGCTCATCAAGGGCGACCCAACCGAAAGCATAGGGAGCGCTACAAAACTTTCCTCAATAAACTGACAGGGCAAAGAACCCGAAACGCTCCAGGGACAGCTCCGATTATAATTGCATCAAGGGGCTGTAGAACTCAAACAGACGCAACGTTGTTTATTAACTATGCTGAAAGGGAAAAGGAGTATTCAAAGACAAGGCAAGGAAGGGGTTAAGAAATGCCTTTCCTCTGTTACCTCAGGCCTCTGCGACGTCATCGGCTGGAGTCACACCCCTGGAGCCTCGGCGGGCCTGGGTCCCAAGGCTGGAGTATGCTGCTGCTGAGGGAGCAAGGGAGGAGGACGTGCCACCTGACCAGCGACCCCTCGGACCTCTAGTGCCCATTCTCCCCTGCGTGGTACCACAGTCTCCCGGTCCAACGTGGCCCTCCTACGGGTAAGCAAAGCCTGGTGTACCCAAGTGACGGTGGAGCAGCTGAGAGGGAAGAGCTGTGAGGAAACCGGCTCTCCACGGCTCCTGCTAGGCAGGTCCCCACCTCCAGCCCACTTCGTTAGAGTCGCCCCACCTGCGAAGCACGGCACCCACCGAGTAGCCCACTTACAAGTCTTGCGATACGCCTGGGGTGCGGCAGTGCAGGTTAAGGGGCAGGAGGCGAGGATACACAAGCCCTGGGGTGTGTGTTTAGCCACGTTCGACTCCCCATGTCCCGTCCAACACCGGGACCCCCGCTAAGGCTTTGTTTCCCCAAGTTACCAGAGAGGACACGGAGTAGTGCTGCCGCCTTGTGGCACACTGCCGTAACAACCTTACAAACCGTGCCGAAGGGCACCTATCATTCACAATGCCTGCGGCCTGCCGCTTTGCAAACGCAGCCCTGCCCTCAAGAAATATCCTGGGCTAGGTAATCTGAAGTGAATTCAAAGCAGGGCCGACTCTCAGGCAGAAACCTTTCAAGACCTCAGTGGTACTCACCCGCGTTTTAGAAAACAGCACATTCAAATGAAAAGATGCTCAGGATCTGTCATGATTAGAGAGTGCAAAGGAAGCTAGGCGAGGGTTTCCCTGGCTGCAGTCCTCACAAACGCTAAAAGCGTTAAGTGCTCAAGAGGGCATGCCCAAAAGGGAAGCCTACCATTGCTGTTGCCGGGATCGTAAATTGGTAACAGCCGGTATGAAGGTCAGTAGGCAAGTTCCTTACCAAACTAAACACTGGAGGGACCCCGAGATTCGGCACACACGCTGCAGGTCGTATAACCAGAGACTAGCATCATTGGAAGGAAGCACTTGCACCCCAGCGGTCGTTGTGGTACCCTTTACCACAGCCAAGACATACAAAGGAACGACATGTCGAGCGCGGGGTGAATGCAGAAAGCTGTTCTGCTACCTACATTCCCTCGACTACCACTCATCCACAGAACAAAATGATCTCATACTATTTGCAGCAGCATGGATGGAGCAGTCGATGATCTCACTAATTCTGGTAAATTAGAGGCAGCAAGGCACAAATCCCAGGCTATCTCTTATATGTGCAGTCTAAATAGGGATACAAAGGAAGCAGCATACAAAGGAAACACAGGTTTACAAAGGGAAGAGAGAAGCGTGGAGTTCTCAGAGGGGGATATTGGAGACCCGGGAAGGGGGAAGTAGGAAGCTGGGATTCTCAGACACACGCTTAACGTATCAAAAAGTGCTCATCAAGGGCGACCCAACCGAAAGCATAGGGAGCGCTACAAAACTTTCCTCAATAAACTGACAGGGCAAAGAACCCGAAACGCTCCAGGGACAGCTCCGATTATAATTGCATCAAGGGGCTGTAGAACTCAAACAGACGCAACGTTGTTTATTAACTATGCTGAAAGGGAAAAGGAGTATTCAAAGACAAGGCAAGGAAGGGGTTAAGAAATGCCTTTCCTCTGTTACCTCAGGCCTCTGCGACGTCATCGGCTGGAGTCACACCCCTGGAGCCTCGGCGGGCCTAGGTCCCAAGGCTGGAGTATGCTGCTGCTGAGGGAGCAAGGGAGGAGGACGTGCCACCTGACCAGCGACCCCTCGGACCTCTAGTGCCCATTCTCCCCTGCGTGGTACCACAGTCTCCCGGTCCAACGTGGCCCTCCTACGGGTAAGCAAAGCCTGGTGTACCCAAGTGACGGTGGAGCAGCTGAGAGGGAAGAGCTGTGAGGAAACCGGCTCTCCACGGCTCCTGCTAGGCAGGTCCCCACCTCCAGCCCACTTCGTTAGAGTCGCCCCACCTGCGAAGCACGGCACCCACCGAGTAGCCCACTTACAAGTCTTGCGATACGCCTGGGGTGCGGCAGTGCAGGTTAAGGGGCAGGAGGCGAGGATACACAAGCCCTGGGGTGTGTGTTTAGCCACGTTCGACTCCCCATGTCCCGTCCAACACCGGGACCCCCGCTAAGGCTTTGTTTCCCCAAGTTACCAGAGAGGACACGGAGTAGTGCTGCCGCCTTGTGGCACACTGCCGTAACAACCTTACAAACCGTGCCGAAGGGCACCTATCATTCACAATGCCTGCGGCCTGCCGCTTTGCAAACGCAGCCCTGCCCTCAAGAAATATCCTGGGCTAGGTAATCTGAAGTGAATTCAAAGCAGGGCCGACTCTCAGGCAGAAACCTTTCAAGACCTCAGTGGTACTCACCCGCGTTTTAGAAAACAGCGCATTCAAATGAAAAGATGCTCAGGATCTGTCATGATTAGAGAGTGCAAAGGAAGCTAGGCGAGGGTTTCCCTGGCTGCAGTCCTCACAAACGCTAAAAGCGTTAAGTGCTCAAGAGGGCATGCCCAAAAGGGAAGCCTACCATTGCTGTTGCCGGGATCGAAAATTGGTAACAGCCGGTATGAAGGTCAGTAGGCAAGTTCCTTACCAAACTAAACACTGGAGGGACCCCGAGATTCGGCACACACGCTGCAGGTCGTATAACCAGAGACCAGCATCATTGGAAGGAAGCACTTCCACCCCAGCGGTCGTTGTGGTACCCTTTACCACAGCCAAGACATACAAAGGAACGACATGTCGAGCGCGGGGTGAATGCAGAAAGCTGTTCTGCTACCTACATTCCCTCGACTACCACTCATCCACAGAACAAAATGATCTCATACTATTTGCAGCAGCATGGATGGAGCAGTCGATGATCTCACTAATTCTGGTAAATTAGAGGCAGCAAGGCACAAATCCCAGGCTATCTCTTATATGTGCAGTCTAAATAGGGATACAAAGGAAGCAGCATACAAAGGAAACACAGGTTTACAAAGGGAAGAGAGAAGCGTGGAGTTCTCAGAGGGGGATATTGGAGACCCGGGAAGGGGGAAGTAGGAAGCTGGGATTCTCAGACACACGCTTAACGTATCAAAAAGTGCTCATCAAGGGCGACCCAACCGAAAGCATAGGGAGCGCTACAAAACTTTCCTCAATAAACTGACAGGGCAAAGAACCCGAAACGCTCCAGGGACAGCTCCGATTATAATTGCATCAAGGGGCTGTAGAACTCAAACAGACGCAACGTTGTTTATTAACTATGCTGAAAGGGAAAAGGAGTATTCAAAGACAAGGCAAGGAAGGGGTTAAGAAATGCCTTTCCTCTGTTACCTCAGGCCTCTGCGACGTCATCGGCTGGAGTCACACCCCTGGAGCCTCGGCGGGCCTGGGTCCCAAGGCTGGAGTATGCTGCTGCTGAGGGAGCAAGGGAGGAGGACGTGCCACCTGACCAGCGACCCCTCGGACCTCTAGTGCCCATTCTCCCCTGCGTGGTACCACAGTCTCCCGGTCCAACGTGGCCCTCCTACGGGTAAGCAAAGCCTGGTGTACCCAAGTGACGGTGGAGCAGCTGAGAGGGAAGAGCTGTGAGGAAACCGGCTCTCCACGGCTCCTGCTAGGCAGGTTCCCACCTCCAGCCCACTTCGTTAGAGTCGCCCCACCTGCGAAGCACGGCACCCACCGAGTAGCCCACTTACAAGTCTTGCGATACGCCTGGGGTGCGGCAGTGCAGGTTAAGGGGCAGGAGGCGAGGATACACAAGCCCTGGGGTGTGTGTTTAGCCACGTTCGACTCCCCATGTCCCGTCCAACACCGGGACCCCCGCTAAGGCTTTGTTTCCCCAAGTTACCAGAGAGGACACGGAGTAGTGCTGCCGCCTTGTGGCACACTGCCGTAACAACCTTACAAACCGTGCCGAAGGGCACCTATCATTCACAATGCCTGCGGCCTGCCGCTTTGCAAACGCAGCCCTGCCCTCAAGAAATATCCTGGGCTAGGTAATCTGAAGTGAATTCAAAGCAGGGCCGACTCTCAGGCAGAAACCTTTCAAGACCTCAGTGGTGCTCACCCGCGTTTTAGAAAACAGCACATTCAAATGAAAAGATGCTCAGGATCTGTCATGATTAGAGAGTGCAAAGGAAGCTAGGCGAGGGTTTCCCTGGCTGCAGTCCTCACAAACGCTAAAAGCGTTAAGTGCTCAAGAGGGCATGCCCAAAAGGGAAGCCTACCATTGCTGTTGCCGGGATCGTAAATTGGTAACAGCCGGTATGAAGGTCAGTAGGCAAGTTCCTTACCAAACTAAACACTGGAGGGACCCCGAGATTCGGCACACACGCTGCAGGTCGTATAACCAGAGACTAGCATCATTGGAAGGAAGCACTTGCACCCCAGCGGTCGTTGTGGTACCCTTTACCACAGCCAAGACATACAAAGGAACGACATGTCGAGCGCGGGGTGAATGCAGAAAGCTGTTCTGCTACCTACATTCCCTCGACTACCACTCATCCACAGAACAAAATGATCTCATACTATTTGCAGCAGCATGGATGGAGCAGTCGATGATCTCACTAATTCTGGTAAATTAGAGGCAGCAAGGCACAAATCCCAGGCTATCTCTTATATGTGCAGTCTAAATAGGGATACAAAGGAAGCAGCATACAAAGGAAACACAGGTTTACAAAGGGAAGAGAGAAGCGTGGAGTTCTCAGAGGGGGATATTGGAGACCCGGGAAGGGGGAAGTAGGAAGCTGGGATTCTCAGACACACGCTTAACGTATCAAAAAGTGCTCATCAAGGGCGACCCAACCGAAAGCATAGGGAGCGCTACAAAACTTTCCTCAATAAACTGACAGGGCAAAGAACCCGAAACGCTCCAGGGACAGCTCCGATTATAATTGCATCAAGGGGCTGTAGAACTCAAACAGACGCAACGTTGTTTATTAACTATGCTGAAAGGGAAAAGGAGTATTCAAAGACAAGGCAAGGAAGGGGTTAAGAAATGCCTTTCCTCTGTTACCTCAGGCCTCTGCGACGTCATCGGCTGGAGTCACACCCCTGGAGCCTCGGCGGGCCTGGGTCCCAAGGCTGGAGTATGCTGCTGCTGAGGGAGCAAGGGAGGAGGACGTGCCACCTGACCAGCGACCCCTCGGACCTCTAGTGCCCATTCTCCCCTGCGTGGTACCACAGTCTCCCGGTCCAACGTGGCCCTCCTACGGGTAAGCAAAGCCTGGTGTACCCAAGTGACGGTGGAGCAGCTGAGAGGGAAGAGCTGTGAGGAAACCGGCTCTCCACGGCTCCTGCTAGGCAGGTCCCCACCTCCAGCCCACTTCGTTAGAGTCGCCCCACCTGCGAAGCACGGCACCCACCGAGTAGCCCACTTACAAGTCTTGCGATACGCCTGGGGTGCGGCAGTGCAGGTTAAGGGGCAGGAGGCGAGGATACACAAGCCCTGGGGTGTGTGTTTAGCCACGTTCGACTCCCCATGTCCCGTCCAACACCGGGACCCCCGCTAAGGCTTTGTTTCCCCAAGTTACCAGAGAGGACACGGAGTAGTGCTGCCGCCTTGTGGCACACTGCCGTAACAACCTTACAAACCGTGCCGAAGGGCACCTATCATTCACAATGCCTGCGGCCTGCCGCTTTGCAAACGCAGCCCTGCCCTCAAGAAATATCCTGGGCTAGGTAATCTGAAGTGAATTCAAAGCAGGGCCGACTCTCAGGCAGAAACCTTTCAAGACCTCAGTGGTACTCACCCGCGTTTTAGAAAACAGCACATTCAAATGAAAAGATGCTCAGGATCTGTCATGATTAGAGAGTGCAAAGGAAGCTAGGCGAGGGTTTCCCTGGCTGCAGTCCTCACAAACGCTAAAAGCGTTAAGTGCTCAAGAGGGCATGCCCAAAAGGGAAGCCTACCATTGCTGTTGCCGGGATCGTAAATTGGTAACAGCCGGTATGAAGGTCAGTAGGCAAGTTCCTTACCAAACTAAACACTGGAGGGACCCCGAGATTCGGCACACACGCTGCAGGTCGTATAACCAGAGACTAGCATCATTGGAAGGAAGCACTTGCACCCCAGCGGTCGTTGTGGTACCCTTTACCACAGCCAAGACATACAAAGGAACGACATGTCGAGCGCGGGGTGAATGCAGAAAGCTGTTCTGCTACCTACATTCCCTCGACTACCACTCATCCACAGAACAAAATGATCTCATACTATTTGCAGCAGCATGGATGGAGCAGTCGATGATCTCACTAATTCTGGTAAATTAGAGGCAGCAAGGCACAAATCCCAGGCTATCTCTTATATGTGCAGTCTAAATAGGGATACAAAGGAAGCAGCATACAAAGGAAACACAGGTTTACAAAGGGAAGAGAGAAGCGTGGAGTTCTCAGAGGGGGATATTGGAGACCCGGGAAGGGGGAAGTAGGAAGCTGGGATTCTCAGACACACGCTTAACGTATCAAAAAGTGCTCATCAAGGGCGACCCAACCGAAAGCATAGGGAGCGCTACAAAACTTTCCTCAATAAACTGACAGGGCAAAGAACCCGAAACGCTCCAGGGACAGCTCCGATTATAATTGCATCAAGGGGCTGTAGAACTCAAACAGACGCAACGTTGTTTATTAACTATGCTGAAAGGGAAAAGGAGTATTCAAAGACAAGGCAAGGAAGGGGTTAAGAAATGCCTTTCCTCTGTTACCTCAGGCCTCTGCGACGTCATCGGCTGGAGTCACACCCCTGGAGCCTCGGCGGGCCTGGGTCCCAAGGCTGGAGTATGCTGCTGCTGAGGGAGCAAGGGAGGAGGACGTGCCACCTGACCAGCGACCCCTCGGACCTCTAGTGCCCATTCTCCCCTGCGTGGTACCACAGTCTCCCGGTCCAACGTGGCCCTCCTACGGGTAAGCAAAGCCTGGTGTACCCAAGTGACGGTGGAGCAGCTGAGAGGGAAGAGCTGTGAGGAAACCGGCTCTCCACGGCTCCTGCTAGGCAGGTCCCCACCTCCAGCCCACTTCGTTAGAGTCGCCCCACCTGCGAAGCACGGCACCCACCGAGTAGCCCACTTACAAGTCTTGCGATACGCCTGGGGTGCGGCAGTGCAGGTTAAGGGGCAGGAGGCGAGGATACACAAGCCCTGGGGTGTGTGTTTAGCCACGTTCGACTCCCCATGTCCCGTCCAACACCGGGACCCCCGCTAAGGCTTTGTTTCCCCAAGTTACCAGAGAGGACACGGAGTAGTGCTGCCGCCTTGTGGCACACTGCCGTAACAACCTTACAAACCGTGCCGAAGGGCACCTATCATTCACAATGCCTGCGGCCTGCCGCTTTGCAAACGCAGCCCTGCCCTCAAGAAATATCCTGGGCTAGGTAATCTGAAGTGAATTCAAAGCAGGGCCGACTCTCAGGCAGAAACCTTTCAAGACCTCAGTGGTGCTCACCCGCGTTTTAGAAAACAGCACATTCAAATGAAAAGATGCTCAGGATCTGTCATGATTAGAGAGTGCAAAGGAAGCTAGGCGAGGGTTTCCCTGGCTGCAGTCCTCACAAACGCTAAAAGCGTTAAGTGCTCAAGAGGGCATGCCCAAAAGGGAAGCCTACCATTGCTGTTGCCGGGATCGTAAATTGGTAACAGCCGGTATGAAGGTCAGTAGGCAAGTTCCTTACCAAACTAAACACTGGAGGGACCCCGAGATTCGGCACACACGCTGCAGGTCGTATAACCAGAGACTAGCATCATTGGAAGGAAGCACTTGCACCCCAGCGGTCGTTGTGGTACCCTTTACCACAGCCAAGACATACAAAGGAACGACATGTCGAGCGCGGGGTGAATGCAGAAAGCTGTTCTGCTACCTACATTCCCTCGACTACCACTCATCCACAGAACAAAATGATCTCATACTATTTGCAGCAGCATGGATGGAGCAGTCGATGATCTCACTAATTCTGGTAAATTAGAGGCAGCAAGGCACAAATCCCAGGCTATCTCTTATATGTGCAGTCTAAATAGGGATACAAAGGAAGCAGCATACAAAGGAAACACAGGTTTACAAAGGGAAGAGAGAAGCGTGGAGTTCTCAGAGGGGGATATTGGAGACCCGGGAAGGGGGAAGTAGGAAGCTGGGATTCTCAGACACACGCTTAACGTATCAAAAAGTGCTCATCAAGGGCGACCCAACCGAAAGCATAGGGAGCGCTACAAAACTTTCCTCAATAAACTGACAGGGCAAAGAACCCGAAACGCTCCAGGGACAGCTCCGATTATAATTGCATCAAGGGGCTGTAGAACTCAAACAGACGCAACGTTGTTTATTAACTATGCTGAAAGGGAAAAGGAGTATTCAAAGACAAGGCAAGGAAGGGGTTAAGAAATGCCTTTCCTCTGTTACCTCAGGCCTCTGCGACGTCATCGGCTGGAGTCACACCCCTGGAGCCTTGGCGGGCCTAAGTCCCAAGGCTGGAGTATGCTGCTGCTGAGGGAGCAAGGGAGGAGGACGTGCCACCTGACCAGCGACCCCTCGGACCTCTAGTGCCCATTCTCCCCTGCGTGGTACCACAGTCTCCCGGTCCAACGTGGCCCTCCTACGGGTAAGCAAAGCCTGGTGTACCCAAGTGACGGTGGAGCAGCTGAGAGGGAAGAGCTGTGAGGAAACCGGCTCTCCACGGCTCCTGCTAGGCAGGTCCCCACCTCCAGCCCACTTCGTTAGAGTCGCCCCACCTGCGAAGCACGGCGCCCACCGAGTAGCCCACTTACAAGTCTTGCGATACGCCTGGGGTGCGGCAGTGCAGGTTAAGGGGCAGGAGGCGAGGATACACAAGCCCTGGGGTGTGTGTTTAGCCACGTTCGACTCCCCATGTCCCGTCCAACACCGGGACCCCCGCTAAGGCTTTGTTTCCCCAAGTTACCAGAGAGGACACGGAGTAGTGCTGCCGCCTTGTGGCACACTGCCGTAACAACCTTACAAACCGTGCCGAAGGGCACCTATCATTCACAATGCCTGCGGCCTGCCGCTTTGCAAACGCAGCCCTGCCCTCAAGAAATATCCTGGGCTAGGTAATCTGAAGTGAATTCAAAGCAGGGCCGACTCTCAGGCAGAAACCTTTCAAGACCTCAGTGGTACTCACCCGCGTTTTAGAAAACAGCGCATTCAAATGAAAAGATGCTCAGGATCTGTCATGATTAGAGAGTGCAAAGGAAGCTAGGCGAGGGTTTCCCTGGCTGCAGTCCTCACAAACGCTAAAAGCGTTAAGTGCTCAAGAGGGCATGCCCAAAAGGGAAGCCTACCATTGCTGTTGCCGGGATCGAAAATTGGTAACAGCCGGTATGAAGGTCAGTAGGCAAGTTCCTTACCAAACTAAACACTGGAGGGACCCCGAGATTCGGCACACACGCTGCAGGTCGTATAACCAGAGACCAGCATCATTGGAAGGAAGCACTTCCACCCCAGCGGTCGTTGTGGTACCCTTTACCACAGCCAAGACATACAAAGGAACGACATGTCGAGCGCGGGGTGAATGCAGAAAGCTGTTCTGCTACCTACATTCCCTCGACTACCACTCATCCACAGAACAAAATGATCTCATACTATTTGCAGCAGCATGGATGGAGCAGTCGATGATCTCACTAATTCTGGTAAATTAGAGGCAGCAAGGCACAAATCCCAGGCTATCTCTTATATGTGCAGTCTAAATAGGGATACAAAGGAAGCAGCATACAAAGGAAACACAGGTTTACAAAGGGAAGAGAGAAGCGTGGAGTTCTCAGAGGGGGATATTGGAGACCCGGGAAGGGGGAAGTAGGAAGCTGGGATTCTCAGACACACGCTTAACGTATCAAAAAGTGCTCATCAAGGGCGACCCAACCGAAAGCATAGGGAGCGCTACAAAACTTTCCTCAATAAACTGACAGGGCAAAGAACCCGAAACGCTCCAGGGACAGCTCCGATTATAATTGCATCAAGGGGCTGTAGAACTCAAACAGACGCAACGTTGTTTATTAACTATGCTGAAAGGGAAAAGGAGTATTCAAAGACAAGGCAAGGAAGGGGTTAAGAAATGCCTTTCCTCTGTTACCTCAGGCCTCTGCGACGTCATCGGCTGGAGTCACACCCCTGGAGCCTCGGCGGGCCTGGGTCCCAAGGCTGGAGTATGCTGCTGCTGAGGGAGCAAGGGAGGAGGACGTGCCACCTGACCAGCGACCCCTCGGACCTCTAGTGCCCATTCTCCCCTGCGTGGTACCACAGTCTCCCGGTCCAACGTGGCCCTCCTACGGGTAAGCAAAGCCTGGTGTACCCAAGTGACGGTGGAGCAGCTGAGAGGGAAGAGCTGTGAGGAAACCGGCTCTCCACGGCTCCTGCTAGGCAGGTTCCCACCTCCAGCCCACTTCGTTAGAGTCGCCCCACCTGCGAAGCACGGCACCCACCGAGTAGCCCACTTACAAGTCTTGCGATACGCCTGGGGTGCGGCAGTGCAGGTTAAGGGGCAGGAGGCGAGGATACACAAGCCCTGGGGTGTGTGTTTAGCCACGTTCGACTCCCCATGTCCCGTCCAACACCGGGACCCCCGCTAAGGCTTTGTTTCCCCAAGTTACCAGAGAGGACACGGAGTAGTGCTGCCGCCTTGTGGCACACTGCCGTAACAACCTTACAAACCGTGCCGAAGGGCACCTATCATTCACAATGCCTGCGGCCTGCCGCTTTGCAAACGCAGCCCTGCCCTCAAGAAATATCCTGGGCTAGGTAATCTGAAGTGAATTCAAAGCAGGGCCGACTCTCAGGCAGAAACCTTTCAAGACCTCAGTGGTGCTCACCCGCGTTTTAGAAAACAGCACATTCAAATGAAAAGATGCTCAGGATCTGTCATGATTAGAGAGTGCAAAGGAAGCTAGGCGAGGGTTTCCCTGGCTGCAGTCCTCACAAACGCTAAAAGCGTTAAGTGCTCAAGAGGGCATGCCCAAAAGGGAAGCCTACCATTGCTGTTGCCGGGATCGTAAATTGGTAACAGCCGGTATGAAGGTCAGTAGGCAAGTTCCTTACCAAACTAAACACTGGAGGGACCCCGAGATTCGGCACACACGCTGCAGGTCGTATAACCAGAGACTAGCATCATTGGAAGGAAGCACTTGCACCCCAGCGGTCGTTGTGGTACCCTTTACCACAGCCAAGACATACAAAGGAACGACATGTCGAGCGCGGGGTGAATGCAGAAAGCTGTTCTGCTACCTACATTCCCTCGACTACCACTCATCCACAGAACAAAATGATCTCATACTATTTGCAGCAGCATGGATGGAGCAGTCGATGATCTCACTAATTCTGGTAAATTAGAGGCAGCAAGGCACAAATCCCAGGCTATCTCTTATATGTGCAGTCTAAATAGGGATACAAAGGAAGCAGCATACAAAGGAAACACAGGTTTACAAAGGGAAGAGAGAAGCGTGGAGTTCTCAGAGGGGGATATTGGAGACCCGGGAAGGGGGAAGTAGGAAGCTGGGATTCTCAGACACACGCTTAACGTATCAAAAAGTGCTCATCAAGGGCGACCCAACCGAAAGCATAGGGAGCGCTACAAAACTTTCCTCAATAAACTGACAGGGCAAAGAACCCGAAACGCTCCAGGGACAGCTCCGATTATAATTGCATCAAGGGGCTGTAGAACTCAAACAGACGCAACGTTGTTTATTAACTATGCTGAAAGGGAAAAGGAGTATTCAAAGACAAGGCAAGGAAGGGGTTAAGAAATGCCTTTCCTCTGTTACCTCAGGCCTCTGCGACGTCATCGGCTGGAGTCACACCCCTGGAGCCTCGGCGGGCCTGGGTCCCAAGGCTGGAGTATGCTGCTGCTGAGGGAGCAAGGGAGGAGGACGTGCCACCTGACCAGCGACCCCTCGGACCTCTAGTGCCCATTCTCCCCTGCGTGGTACCACAGTCTCCCGGTCCAACGTGGCCCTCCTACGGGTAAGCAAAGCCTGGTGTACCCAAGTGACGGTGGAGCAGCTGAGAGGGAAGAGCTGTGAGGAAACCGGCTCTCCACGGCTCCTGCTAGGCAGGTCCCCACCTCCAGCCCACTTCGTTAGAGTCGCCCCACCTGCGAAGCACGGCACCCACCGAGTAGCCCACTTACAAGTCTTGCGATACGCCTGGGGTGGGGCAGTGCAGGTTAAGGGGCAGGAGGCGAGGATACACAAGCCCTGGGGTGTGTGTTTAGCCACGTTCGACTCCCCATGTCCCGTCCAACACCGGGACCCCCGCTAAGGCTTTGTTTCCCCAAGTTACCAGAGAGGACACGGAGTAGTGCTGCCGCCTTGTGGCACACTGCCGTAACAACCTTACAAACCGTGCCGAAGGGCACCTATCATTCACAATGCCTGCGGCCTGCCGCTTTGCAAACGCAGCCCTGCCCTCAAGAAATATCCTGGGCTAGGTAATCTGAAGTGAATTCAAAGCAGGGCCGACTCTCAGGCAGAAACCTTTCAAGACCTCAGTGGTACTCACCCGCGTTTTAGAAAACAGCACATTCAAATGAAAAGATGCTCAGGATCTGTCATGATTAGAGAGTGCAAAGGAAGCTAGGCGAGGGTTTCCCTGGCTGCAGTCCTCACAAACGCTAAAAGCGTTAAGTGCTCAAGAGGGCATGCCCAAAAGGGAAGCCTACCATTGCTGTTGCCGGGATCGTAAATTGGTAACAGCCGGTATGAAGGTCAGTAGGCAAGTTCCTTACCAAACTAAACACTGGAGGGACCCCGAGATTCGGCACACACGCTGCAGGTCGTATAACCAGAGACTAGCATCATTGGAAGGAAGCACTTGCACCCCAGCGGTCGTTGTGGTACCCTTTACCACAGCCAAGACATACAAAGGAACGACATGTCGAGCGCGGGGTGAATGCAGAAAGCTGTTCTGCTACCTACATTCCCTCGACTACCACTCATCCACAGAACAAAATGATCTCATACTATTTGCAGCAGCATGGATGGAGCAGTCGATGATCTCACTAATTCTGGTAAATTAGAGGCAGCAAGGCACAAATCCCAGGCTATCTCTTATATGTGCAGTCTAAATAGGGATACAAAGGAAGCAGCATACAAAGGAAACACAGGTTTACAAAGGGAAGAGAGAAGCGTGGAGTTCTCAGAGGGGGATATTGGAGACCCGGGAAGGGGGAAGTAGGAAGCTGGGATTCTCAGACACACGCTTAACGTATCAAAAAGTGCTCATCAAGGGCGACCCAACCGAAAGCATAGGGAGCGCTACAAAACTTTCCTCAATAAACTGACAGGGCAAAGAACCCGAAACGCTCCAGGGACAGCTCCGATTATAATTGCATCAAGGGGCTGTAGAACTCAAACAGACGCAACGTTGTTTATTAACTATGCTGAAAGGGAAAAGGAGTATTCAAAGACAAGGCAAGGAAGGGGTTAAGAAATGCCTTTCCTCTGTTACCTCAGGCCTCTGCGACGTCATCGGCTGGAGTCACACCCCTGGAGCCTTGGCGGGCCTAAGTCCCAAGGCTGGAGTATGCTGCTGCTGAGGGAGCAAGGGAGGAGGACGTGCCACCTGACCAGCGACCCCTCGGACCTCTAGTGCCCATTCTCCCCTGCGTGGTACCACAGTCTCCCGGTCCAACGTGGCCCTCCTACGGGTAAGCAAAGCCTGGTGTACCCAAGTGACGGTGGAGCAGCTGAGAGGGAAGAGCTGTGAGGAAACCGGCTCTCCACGGCTCCTGCTAGGCAGGTCCCCACCTCCAGCCCACTTCGTTAGAGTCGCCCCACCTGCGAAGCACGGCGCCCACCGAGTAGCCCACTTACAAGTCTTGCGATACGCCTGGGGTGCGGCAGTGCAGGTTAAGGGGCAGGAGGCGAGGATACACAAGCCCTGGGGTGTGTGTTTAGCCACGTTCGACTCCCCATGTCCCGTCCAACACCGGGACCCCCGCTAAGGCTTTGTTTCCCCAAGTTACCAGAGAGGACACGGAGTAGTGCTGCCGCCTTGTGGCACACTGCCGTAACAACCTTACAAACCGTGCCGAAGGGCACCTATCATTCACAATGCCTGCGGCCTGCCGCTTTGCAAACGCAGCCCTGCCCTCAAGAAATATCCTGGGCTAGGTAATCTGAAGTGAATTCAAAGCAGGGCCGACTCTCAGGCAGAAACCTTTCAAGACCTCAGTGGTGCTCACCCGCGTTTTAGAAAACAGCGCATTCAAATGAAAAGATGCTCAGGATCTGTCATGATTAGAGAGTGCAAAGGAAGCTAGGCGAGGGTTTCCCTGGCTGCAGTCCTCACAAACGCTAAAAGCGTTAAGTGCTCAAGAGGGCATGCCCAAAAGGGAAGCCTACCATTGCTGTTGCCGGGATCGAAAATTGGTAACAGCCGGTATGAAGGTCAGTAGGCAAGTTCCTTACCAAACTAAACACTGGAGGGACCCCGAGATTCGGCACACACGCTGCAGGTCGTATAACCAGAGACCAGCATCATTGGAAGGAAGCACTTCCACCCCAGCGGTCGTTGTGGTACCCTTTACCACAGCCAAGACATACAAAGGAACGACATGTCGAGCGCGGGGTGAATGCAGAAAGCTGTTCTGCTACCTACATTCCCTCGACTACCACTCATCCACAGAACAAAATGATCTCATACTATTTGCAGCAGCATGGATGGAGCAGTCGATGATCTCACTAATTCTGGTAAATTAGAGGCAGCAAGGCACAAATCCCAGGCTATCTCTTATATGTGCAGTCTAAATAGGGATACAAAGGAAGCAGCATACAAAGGAAACACAGGTTTACAAAGGGAAGAGAGAAGCGTGGAGTTCTCAGAGGGGGATATTGGAGACCCGGGAAGGGGGAAGTAGGAAGCTGGGATTCTCAGACACACGCTTAACGTATCAAAAAGTGCTCATCAAGGGCGACCCAACCGAAAGCATAGGGAGCGCTACAAAACTTTCCTCAATAAACTGACAGGGCAAAGAACCCGAAACGCTCCAGGGACAGCTCCGATTATAATTGCATCAAGGGGCTGTAGAACTCAAACAGACGCAACGTTGTTTATTAACTATGCTGAAAGGGAAAAGGAGTATTCAAAGACAAGGCAAGGAAGGGGTTAAGAAATGCCTTTCCTCTGTTACCTCAGGCCTCTGCGACGTCATCGGCTGGAGTCACACCCCTGGAGCCTCGGCGGGCCTGGGTCCCAAGGCTGGAGTATGCTGCTGCTGAGGGAGCAAGGGAGGAGGACGTGCCACCTGACCAGCGACCCCTCGGACCTCTAGTGCCCATTCTCCCCTGCGTGGTACCACAGTCTCCCGGTCCAACGTGGCCCTCCTACGGGTAAGCAAAGCCTGGTGTACCCAAGTGACGGTGGAGCAGCTGAGAGGGAAGAGCTGTGAGGAAACCGGCTCTCCACGGCTCCTGCTAGGCAGGTTCCCACCTCCAGCCCACTTCGTTAGAGTCGCCCCACCTGCGAAGCACGGCACCCACCGAGTAGCCCACTTACAAGTCTTGCGATACGCCTGGGGTGCGGCAGTGCAGGTTAAGGGGCAGGAGGCGAGGATACACAAGCCCTGGGGTGTGTGTTTAGCCACGTTCGACTCCCCATGTCCCGTCCAACACCGGGACCCCCGCTAAGGCTTTGTTTCCCCAAGTTACCAGAGAGGACACGGAGTAGTGCTGCCGCCTTGTGGCACACTGCCGTAACAACCTTACAAACCGTGCCGAAGGGCACCTATCATTCACAATGCCTGCGGCCTGCCGCTTTGCAAACGCAGCCCTGCCCTCAAGAAATATCCTGGGCTAGGTAATCTGAAGTGAATTCAAAGCAGGGCCGACTCTCAGGCAGAAACCTTTCAAGACCTCAGTGGTGCTCACCCGCGTTTTAGAAAACAGCACATTCAAATGAAAAGATGCTCAGGATCTGTCATGATTAGACAGTGCAAAGGAAGCTAGGCGAGGGTTTCCCTGGCTGCAGTCCTCACAAACGCTAAAAGCGTTAAGTGCTCAAGAGGGCATGCCCAAAAGAGAAGCCTACCATTGCTGTTGCCGGGATCGTAAATTGGTAACAGCCGGTATGAAGGTCAGTAGGCAAGTTCCTTACCAAACTAAACACTGGAGGGACCCCGAGATTCGGCACACACGCTGCAGGTCGTATAACCAGAGACTAGCATCATTGGAAGGAAGCACTTGCACCCCAGCGGTCGTTGTGGTACCCTTTACCACAGCCAAGACATACAAAGGAACGACATGTCGAGCGCGGGGTGAATGCAGAAAGCTGTTCTGCTACCTACATTCCCTCGACTACCACTCATCCACAGAACAAAATGATCTCATACTATTTGCAGCAGCATGGATGGAGCAGTCGATGATCTCACTAATTCTGGTAAATTAGAGGCAGCAAGGCACAAATCCCAGGCTATCTCTTATATGTGCAGTCTAAATAGGGATACAAAGGAAGCAGCATACAAAGGAAACACAGGTTTACAAAGGGAAGAGAGAAGCGTGGAGTTCTCAGAGGGGGATATTGGAGACCCGGGAAGGGGGAAGTAGGAAGCTGGGATTCTCAGACACACGCTTAACGTATCAAAAAGTGCTCATCAAGGGCGACCCAACCGAAAGCATAGGGAGCGCTACAAAACTTTCCTCAATAAACTGACAGGGCAAAGAACCCGAAACGCTCCAGGGACAGCTCCGATTATAATTGCATCAAGGGGCTGTAGAACTCAAACAGACGCAACGTTGTTTATTAACTATGCTGAAAGGGAAAAGGAGTATTCAAAGACAAGGCAAGGAAGGGGTTAAGAAATGCCTTTCCTCTGTTACCTCAGGCCTCTGCGACGTCATCGGCTGGAGTCACACCCCTGGAGCCTTGGCGGGCCTAAGTCCCAAGGCTGGAGTATGCTGCTGCTGAGGGAGCAAGGGAGGAGGACGTGCCACCTGACCAGCGACCCCTCGGACCTCTAGTGCCCATTCTCCCCTGCGTGGTACCACAGTCTCCCGGTCCAACGTGGCCCTCCTACGGGTAAGCAAAGCCTGGTGTACCCAAGTGACGGTGGAGCAGCTGAGAGGGAAGAGCTGTGAGGAAACCGGCTCTCCACGGCTCCTGCTAGGCAGGTCCCCACCTCCAGCCCACTTCGTTAGAGTCGCCCCACCTGCGAAGCACGGCGCCCACCGAGTAGCCCACTTACAAGTCTTGCGATACGCCTGGGGTGCGGCAGTGCAGGTTAAGGGGCAGGAGGCGAGGATACACAAGCCCTGGGGTGTGTGTTTAGCCACGTTCGACTCCCCATGTCCCGTCCAACACCGGGACCCCCGCTAAGGCTTTGTTTCCCCAAGTTACCAGAGAGGACACGGAGTAGTGCTGCCGCCTTGTGGCACACTGCCGTAACAACCTTACAAACCGTGCCGAAGGGCACCTATCATTCACAATGCCTGCGGCCTGCCGCTTTGCAAACGCAGCCCTGCCCTCAAGAAATATCCTGGGCTAGGTAATCTGAAGTGAATTCAAAGCAGGGCCGACTCTCAGGCAGAAACCTTTCAAGACCTCAGTGGTACTCACCCGCGTTTTAGAAAACAGCGCATTCAAATGAAAAGATGCTCAGGATCTGTCATGATTAGAGAGTGCAAAGGAAGCTAGGCGAGGGTTTCCCTGGCTGCAGTCCTCACAAACGCTAAAAGCGTTAAGTGCTCAAGAGGGCATGCCCAAAAGGGAAGCCTACCATTGCTGTTGCCGGGATCGAAAATTGGTAACAGCCGGTATGAAGGTCAGTAGGCAAGTTCCTTACCAAACTAAACACTGGAGGGACCCCGAGATTCGGCACACACGCTGCAGGTCGTATAACCAGAGACTAGCATCATTGGAAGGAAGCACTTGCACCCCAGCGGTCGTTGTGGTACCCTTTACCACAGCCAAGACATACAAAGGAACGACATGTCGAGCGCGGGGTGAATGCAGAAAGCTGTTCTGCTACCTACATTCCCTCGACTACCACTCATCCACAGAACAAAATGATCTCATACTATTTGCAGCAGCATGGATGGAGCAGTCGATGATCTCACTAATTCTGGTAAATTAGAGGCAGCAAGGCACAAATCCCAGGCTATCTCTTATATGTGCAGTCTAAATAGGGATACAAAGGAAGCAGCATACAAAGGAAACACAGGTTTACAAAGGGAAGAGAGAAGCGTGGAGTTCTCAGAGGGGGATATTGGAGACCCGGGAAGGGGGAAGTAGGAAGCTGGGATTCTCAGACACACGCTTAACGTATCAAAAAGTGCTCATCAAGGGCGACCCAACCGAAAGCATAGGGAGCGCTACAAAACTTTCCTCAATAAACTGACAGGGCAAAGAACCCGAAACGCTCCAGGGACAGCTCCGATTATAATTGCATCAAGGGGCTGTAGAACTCAAACAGACGCAACGTTGTTTATTAACTATGCTGAAAGGGAAAAGGAGTATTCAAAGACAAGGCAAGGAAGGGGTTAAGAAATGCCTTTCCTCTGTTACCTCAGGCCTCTGCGACGTCATCGGCTGGAGTCACACCCCTGGAGCCTCGGCGGGCCTGGGTCCCAAGGCTGGAGTATGCTGCTGCTGAGGGAGCAAGGGAGGAGGACGTGCCACCTGACCAGCGACCCCTCGGACCTCTAGTGCCCATTCTCCCCTGCGTGGTACCACAGTCTCCCGGTCCAACGTGGCCCTCCTACGGGTAAGCAAAGCCTGGTGTACCCAAGTGACGGTGGAGCAGCTGAGAGGGAAGAGCTGTGAGGAAACCGGCTCTCCACGGCTCCTGCTAGGCAGGTTCCCACCTCCAGCCCACTTCGTTAGAGTCGCCCCACCTGCGAAGCACGGCACCCACCGAGTAGCCCACTTACAAGTCTTGCGATACGCCTGGGGTGCGGCAGTGCAGGTTAAGGGGCAGGAGGCGAGGATACACAAGCCCTGGGGTGTGTGTTTAGCCACGTTCGACTCCCCATGTCCCGTCCAACACCGGGACCCCCGCTAAGGCTTTGTTTCCCCAAGTTACCAGAGAGGACACGGAGTAGTGCTGCCGCCTTGTGGCACACTGCCGTAACAACCTTACAAACCGTGCCGAAGGGCACCTATCATTCACAATGCCTGCGGCCTGCCGCTTTGCAAACGCAGCCCTGCCCTCAAGAAATATCCTGGGCTAGGTAATCTGAAGTGAATTCAAAGCAGGGCCGACTCTCAGGCAGAAACCTTTCAAGACCTCAGTGGTGCTCACCCGCGTTTTAGAAAACAGCACATTCAAATGAAAAGATGCTCAGGATCTGTCATGATTAGAGAGTGCAAAGGAAGCTAGGCGAGGGTTTCCCTGGCTGCAGTCCTCACAAACGCTAAAAGCGTTAAGTGCTCAAGAGGGCATGCCCAAAAGAGAAGCCTACCATTGCTGTTGCCGGGATCGTAAATTGGTAACAGCCGGTATGAAGGTCAGTAGGCAAGTTCCTTACCAAACTAAACACTGGAGGGACCCCGAGATTCGGCACACACGCTGCAGGTCGTATAACCAGAGACTAGCATCATTGGAAGGAAGCACTTGCACCCCAGCGGTCGTTGTGGTACCCTTTACCACAGCCAAGACATACAAAGGAACGACATGTCGAGCGCGGGGTGAATGCAGAAAGCTGTTCTGCTACCTACATTCCCTCGACTACCACTCATCCACAGAACAAAATGATCTCATACTATTTGCAGCAGCATGGATGGAGCAGTCGATGATCTCACTAATTCTGGTAAATTAGAGGCAGCAAGGCACAAATCCCAGGCTATCTCTTATATGTGCAGTCTAAATAGGGATACAAAGGAAGCAGCATACAAAGGAAACACAGGTTTACAAAGGGAAGAGAGAAGCGTGGAGTTCTCAGAGGGGGATATTGGAGACCCGGGAAGGGGGAAGTAGGAAGCTGGGATTCTCAGACACACGCTTAACGTATCAAAAAGTGCTCATCAAGGGCGACCCAACCGAAAGCATAGGGAGCGCTACAAAACTTTCCTCAATAAACTGACAGGGCAAAGAACCCGAAACGCTCCAGGGACAGCTCCGATTATAATTGCATCAAGGGGCTGTAGAACTCAAACAGACGCAACGTTGTTTATTAACTATGCTGAAAGGGAAAAGGAGTATTCAAAGACAAGGCAAGGAAGGGGTTAAGAAATGCCTTTCCTCTGTTACCTCAGGCCTCTGCGACGTCATCGGCTGGAGTCACACCCCTGGAGCCTCGGCGGGCCTGGGTCCCAAGGCTGGAGTATGCTGCTGCTGAGGGAGCAAGGGAGGAGGACGTGCCACCTGACCAGCGACCCCTCGGACCTCTAGTGCCCATTCTCCCCTGCGTGGTACCACAGTCTCCCGGTCCAACGTGGCCCTCCTACGGGTAAGCAAAGCCTGGTGTACCCAAGTGACGGTGGAGCAGCTGAGAGGGAAGAGCTGTGAGGAAACCGGCTCTCCACGGCTCCTGCTAGGCAGGTCCCCACCTCCAGCCCACTTCGTTAGAGTCGCCCCACCTGCGAAGCACGGCACCCACCGAGTAGCCCACTTACAAGTCTTGCGATACGCCTGGGGTGCGGCAGTGCAGGTTAAGGGGCAGGAGGCGAGGATACACAAGCCCTGGGGTGTGTGTTTAGCCACGTTCGACTCCCCATGTCCCGTCCAACACCGGGACCCCCGCTAAGGCTTTGTTTCCCCAAGTTACCAGAGAGGACACGGAGTAGTGCTGCCGCCTTGTGGCACACTGCCGTAACAACCTTACAAACCGTGCCGAAGGGCACCTATCATTCACAATGCCTGCGGCCTGCCGCTTTGCAAACGCAGCCCTGCCCTCAAGAAATATCCTGGGCTAGGTAATCTGAAGTGAATTCAAAGCAGGGCCGACTCTCAGGCAGAAACCTTTCAAGACCTCAGTGGTGCTCACCCGCGTTTTAGAAAACAGCACATTCAAATGAAAAGATGCTCAGGATCTGTCATGATTAGACAGTGCAAAGGAAGCTAGGCGAGGGTTTCCCTGGCTGCAGTCCTCACAAACGCTAAAAGCGTTAAGTGCTCAAGAGGGCATGCCCAAAAGGGAAGCCTACCATTGCTGTTGCCGGGATCGAAAATTGGTAACAGCCGGTATGAAGGTCAGTAGGCAAGTTCCTTACCAAACTAAACACTGGAGGGACCCCGAGATTCGGCACACACGCTGCAGGTCGTATAACCAGAGACTAGCATCATTGGAAGGAAGCACTTGCACCCCAGCGGTCGTTGTGGTACCCTTTACCACAGCCAAGACATACAAAGGAACGACATGTCGAGCGCGGGGTGAATGCAGAAAGCTGTTCTGCTACCTACATTCCCTCGACTACCACTCATCCACAGAACAAAATGATCTCATACTATTTGCAGCAGCATGGATGGAGCAGTCGATGATCTCACTAATTCTGGTAAATTAGAGGCAGCAAGGCACAAATCCCAGGCTATCTCTTATATGTGCAGTCTAAATAGGGATACAAAGGAAGCAGCATACAAAGGAAACACAGGTTTACAAAGGGAAGAGAGAAGCGTGGAGTTCTCAGAGGGGGATATTGGAGACCCGGGAAGGGGGAAGTAGGAAGCTGGGATTCTCAGACACACGCTTAACGTATCAAAAAGTGCTCATCAAGGGCGACCCAACCGAAAGCATAGGGAGCGCTACAAAACTTTCCTCAATAAACTGACAGGGCAAAGAACCCGAAACGCTCCAGGGACAGCTCCGATTATAATTGCATCAAGGGGCTGTAGAACTCAAACAGACGCAACGTTGTTTATTAACTATGCTGAAAGGGAAAAGGAGTATTCAAAGACAAGGCAAGGAAGGGGTTAAGAAATGCCTTTCCTCTGTTACCTCAGGCCTCTGCGACGTCATCGGCTGGAGTCACACCCCTGGAGCCTCGGCGGGCCTAAGTCCCAAGGCTGGAGTATGCTGCTGCTGAGGGAGCAAGGGAGGAGGACGTGCCACCTGACCAGCGACCCCTCGGACCTCTAGTGCCCATTCTCCCCTGCGTGGTACCACAGTCTCCCGGTCCAACGTGGCCCTCCTACGGGTAAGCAAAGCCTGGTGTACCCAAGTGACGGTGGAGCAGCTGAGAGGGAAGAGCTGTGAGGAAACCGGCTCTCCACGGCTCCTGCTAGGCAGGTCCCCACCTCCAGCCCACTTCGTTAGAGTCGCCCCACCTGCGAAGCACGGCACCCACCGAGTAGCCCACTTACAAGTCTTGCGATACGCCTGGGGTGCGGCAGTGCAGGTTAAGGGGCAGGAGGCGAGGATACACAAGCCCTGGGGTGTGTGTTTAGCCACGTTCGACTCCCCATGTCCCGTCCAACACCGGGACCCCCGCTAAGGCTTTGTTTCCCCAAGTTACCAGAGAGGACACGGAGTAGTGCTGCCGCCTTGTGGCACACTGCCGTAACAACCTTACAAACCGTGCCGAAGGGCACCTATCATTCACAATGCCTGCGGCCTGCCGCTTTGCAAACGCAGCCCTGCCCTCAAGAAATATCCTGGGCTAGGTAATCTGAAGTGAATTCAAAGCAGGGCCGACTCTCAGGCAGAAACCTTTCAAGACCTCAGTGGTACTCACCCGCGTTTTAGAAAACAGCGCATTCAAATGAAAAGATGCTCAGGATCTGTCATGATTAGAGAGTGCAAAGGAAGCTAGGCGAGGGTTTCCCTGGCTGCAGTCCTCACAAACGCTAAAAGCGTTAAGTGCTCAAGAGGGCATGCCCAAAAGGGAAGCCTACCATTGCTGTTGCCGGGATCGAAAATTGGTAACAGCCGGTATGAAGGTCAGTAGGCAAGTTCCTTACCAAACTAAACACTGGAGGGACCCCGAGATTCGGCACACACGCTGCAGGTCGTATAACCAGAGACCAGCATCATTGGAAGGAAGCACTTCCACCCCAGCGGTCGTTGTGGTACCCTTTACCACAGCCAAGACATACAAAGGAACGACATGTCGAGCGCGGGGTGAATGCAGAAAGCTGTTCTGCTACCTACATTCCCTCGACTACCACTCATCCACAGAACAAAATGATCTCATACTATTTGCAGCAGCATGGATGGAGCAGTCGATGATCTCACTAATTCTGGTAAATTAGAGGCAGCAAGGCACAAATCCCAGGCTATCTCTTATATGTGCAGTCTAAATAGGGATACAAAGGAAGCAGCATACAAAGGAAACACAGGTTTACAAAGGGAAGAGAGAAGCGTGGAGTTCTCAGAGGGGGATATTGGAGACCCGGGAAGGGGGAAGTAGGAAGCTGGGATTCTCAGACACACGCTTAACGTATCAAAAAGTGCTCATCAAGGGCGACCCAACCGAAAGCATAGGGAGCGCTACAAAAGTTTCCTCAATAAACTGACAGGGCAAAGAACCCGAAACGCTCCAGGGACAGCTCCGATTATAATTGCATCAAGGGGCTGTAGAACTCAAACAGACGCAACGTTGTTTATTAACTATGCTGAAAGGGAAAAGGAGTATTCAAAGACAAGGCAAGGAAGGGGTTAAGAAATGCCTTTCCTCTGTTACCTCAGGCCTCTGCGACGTCATCGGCTGGAGTCACACCCCTGGAGCCTCGGCGGGCCTGGGTCCCAAGGCTGGAGTATGCTGCTGCTGAGGGAGCAAGGGAGGAGGACGTGCCACCTGACCAGCGACCCCTCGGACCTCTAGTGCCCATTCTCCCCTGCGTGGTACCACAGTCTCCCGGTCCAACGTGGCCCTCCTACGGGTAAGCAAAGCCTGGTGTACCCAAGTGACGGTGGAGCAGCTGAGAGGGAAGAGCTGTGAGGAAACCGGCTCTCCACGGCTCCTGCTAGGCAGGTCCCCACCTCCAGCCCACTTCGTTAGAGTCGTCCCACCTGCGAAGCACGGCACCCACCGAGTAGCCCACTTACAAGTCTTGCGATACGCCTGGGGTGCGGCAGTGCAGGTTAAGGGGGAGGAGGCGAGGATACACAAGCCCTGGGGTGTGTGTTTAGCCACGTTCGACTCCCCATGTCCCGTCCAACACCGGGACCCCCGCTAAGGCTTTGTTTCCCCAAGTTACCAGAGAGGACACGGAGTAGTGCTGCCGCCTTGTGGCACACTGCCGTAACAACCTTACAAACCGTGCCGAAGGGCACCTATCATTCACAATGCCTGCGGCCTGCCGCTTTGCAAACGCAGCCCTGCCCTCAAGAAATATCCTGGGCTAGGTAATCTGAAGTGAATTCAAAGCAGGGCCGACTCTCAGGCAGAAACCTTTCAAGACCTCAGTGGTGCTCACCCGCGTTTTAGAAAACAGCACATTCAAATGAAAAGATGCTCAGGATCTGTCATGATTAGAGAGTGCAAAGGAAGCTAGGCGAGGGTTTCCCTGGCTGCAGTCCTCACAAACGCTAAAAGCGTTAAGTGCTCAAGAGGGCATGCCCAAAAGAGAAGCCTACCATTGCTGTTGCCGGGATCGTAAATTGGTAACAGCCGGTATGAAGGTCAGTAGGCAAGTTCCTTACCAAACTAAACACTGGAGGGACCCCGAGATTCGGCACACACGCTGCAGGTCGTATAACCAGAGACTAGCATCATTGGAAGGAAGCACTTGCACCCCAGCGGTCGTTGTGGTACCCTTTACCACAGCCAAGACATACAAAGGAACGACATGTCGAGCGCGGGGTGAATGCAGAAAGCTGTTCTGCTACCTACATTCCCTCGACTACCACTCATCCACAGAACAAAATGATCTCATACTATTTGCAGCAGCATGGATGGAGCAGTCGATGATCTCACTAATTCTGGTAAATTAGAGGCAGCAAGGCACAAATCCCAGGCTATCTCTTATATGTGCAGTCTAAATAGGGATACAAAGGAAGCAGCATACAAAGGAAACACAGGTTTACAAAGGGAAGAGAGAAGCGTGGAGTTCTCAGAGGGGGATATTGGAGACCCGGGAAGGGGGAAGTAGGAAGCTGGGATTCTCAGACACACGCTTAACGTATCAAAAAGTGCTCATCAAGGGCGACCCAACCGAAAGCATAGGGAGCGCTACAAAACTTTCCTCAATAAACTGACAGGGCAAAGAACCCGAAACGCTCCAGGGACAGCTCCGATTATAATTGCATCAAGGGGCTGTAGAACTCAAACAGACGCAACGTTGTTTATTAACTATGCTGAAAGGGAAAAGGAGTATTCAAAGACAAGGCAAGGAAGGGGTTAAGAAATGCCTTTCCTCTGTTACCTCAGGCCTCTGCGACGTCATCGGCTGGAGTCACACCCCTGGAGCCTTGGCGGGCCTAAGTCCCAAGGCTGGAGTATGCTGCTGCTGAGGGAGCAAGGGAGGAGGACGTGCCACCTGACCAGCGACCCCTCGGACCTCTAGTGCCCATTCTCCCCTGCGTGGTACCACAGTCTCCCGGTCCAACGTGGCCCTCCTACGGGTAAGCAAAGCCTGGTGTACCCAAGTGACGGTGGAGCAGCTGAGAGGGAAGAGCTGTGAGGAAACCGGCTCTCCACGGCTCCTGCTAGGCAGGTCCCCACCTCCAGCCCACTTCGTTAGAGTCGCCCCACCTGCGAAGCACGGCGCCCACCGAGTAGCCCACTTACAAGTCTTGCGATACGCCTGGGGTGCGGCAGTGCAGGTTAAGGGGCAGGAGGCGAGGATACACAAGCCCTGGGGTGTGTGTTTAGCCACGTTCGACTCCCCATGTCCCGTCCAACACCGGGACCCCCGCTAAGGCTTTGTTTCCCCAAGTTACCAGAGAGGACACGGAGTAGTGCTGCCGCCTTGTGGCACACTGCCGTAACAACCTTACAAACCGTGCCGAAGGGCACCTATCATTCACAATGCCTGCGGCCTGCCGCTTTGCAAACGCAGCCCTGCCCTCAAGAAATATCCTGGGCTAGGTAATCTGAAGTGAATTCAAAGCAGGGCCGACTCTCAGGCAGAAACCTTTCAAGACCTCAGTGGTACTCACCCGCGTTTTAGAAAACAGCGCATTCAAATGAAAAGATGCTCAGGATCTGTCATGATTAGAGAGTGCAAAGGAAGCTAGGCGAGGGTTTCCCTGGCTGCAGTCCTCACAAACGCTAAAAGCGTTAAGTGCTCAAGAGGGCATGCCCAAAAGGGAAGCCTACCATTGCTGTTGCCGGGATCGAAAATTGGTAACAGCCGGTATGAAGGTCAGTAGGCAAGTTCCTTACCAAACTAAACACTGGAGGGACCCCGAGATTCGGCACACACGCTGCAGGTCGTATAACCAGAGACTAGCATCATTGGAAGGAAGCACTTGCACCCCAGCGGTCGTTGTGGTACCCTTTACCACAGCCAAGACATACAAAGGAACGACATGTCGAGCGCGGGGTGAATGCAGAAAGCTGTTCTGCTACCTACATTCCCTCGACTACCACTCATCCACAGAACAAAATGATCTCATACTATTTGCAGCAGCATGGATGGAGCAGTCGATGATCTCACTAATTCTGGTAAATTAGAGGCAGCAAGGCACAAATCCCAGGCTATCTCTTATATGTGCAGTCTAAATAGGGATACAAAGGAAGCAGCATACAAAGGAAACACAGGTTTACAAAGGGAAGAGAGAAGCGTGGAGTTCTCAGAGGGGGATATTGGAGACCCGGGAAGGGGGAAGTAGGAAGCTGGGATTCTCAGACACACGCTTAACGTATCAAAAAGTGCTCATCAAGGGCGACCCAACCGAAAGCATAGGGAGCGCTACAAACTTTCCTCAATAAACTGACAGGGCAAAGAACCCGAAACGCTCCAGGGACAGCTCCGATTATAATTGCATCAAGGGGCTGTAGAACTCAAACAGACGCAACGTTGTTTATTAACTATGCTGAAAGGGAAAAGGAGTATTCAAAGACAAGGCAAGGAAGGGGTTAAGAAATGCCTTTCCTCTGTTACCTCAGGCCTCTGCGACGTCATCGGCTGGAGTCACACCCCTGGAGCCTCGGCGGGCCTGGGTCCCAAGGCTGGAGTATGCTGCTGCTGAGGGAGCAAGGGAGGAGGACGTGCCACCTGACCAGCGACCCCTCGGACCTCTAGTGCCCATTCTCCCCTGCGTGGTACCACAGTCTCCCGGTCCAACGTGGCCCTCCTACGGGTAAGCAAAGCCTGGTGTACCCAAGTGACGGTGGAGCAGCTGAGAGGGAAGAGCTGTGAGGAAACCGGCTCTCCACGGCTCCTGCTAGGCAGGTTCCCACCTCCAGCCCACTTCGTTAGAGTCGCCCCACCTGCGAAGCACGGCACCCACCGAGTAGCCCACTTACAAGTCTTGCGATACGCCTGGGGTGCGGCAGTGCAGGTTAAGGGGCAGGAGGCGAGGATACACAAGCCCTGGGGTGTGTGTTTAGCCACGTTCGACTCCCCATGTCCCGTCCAACACCGGGACCCCCGCTAAGGCTTTGTTTCCCCAAGTTACCAGAGAGGACACGGAGTAGTGCTGCCGCCTTGTGGCACACTGCCGTAACAACCTTACAAACCGTGCCGAAGGGCACCTATCATTCACAATGCCTGCGGCCTGCCGCTTTGCAAACGCAGCCCTGCCCTCAAGAAATATCCTGGGCTAGGTAATCTGAAGTGAATTCAAAGCAGGGCCGACTCTCAGGCAGAAACCTTTCAAGACCTCAGTGGTGCTCACCCGCGTTTTAGAAAACAGCACATTCAAATGAAAAGATGCTCAGGATCTGTCATGATTAGAGAGTGCAAAGGAAGCTAGGCGAGGGTTTCCCTGGCTGCAGTCCTCACAAACGCTAAAAGCGTTAAGTGCTCAAGAGGGCATGCCCAAAAGGGAAGCCTACCATTGCTGTTGCCGGGATCGTAAATTGGTAACAGCCGGTATGAAGGTCAGTAGGCAAGTTCCTTACCAAACTAAACACTGGAGGGACCCCGAGATTCGGCACACACGCTGCAGGTCGTATAACCAGAGACTAGCATCATTGGAAGGAAGCACTTGCACCCCAGCGGTCGTTGTGGTACCCTTTACCACAGCCAAGACATACAAAGGAACGACATGTCGAGCGCGGGGTGAATGCAGAAAGCTGTTCTGCTACCTACATTCCCTCGACTACCACTCATCCACAGAACAAAATGATCTCATACTATTTGCAGCAGCATGGATGGAGCAGTCGATGATCTCACTAATTCTGGTAAATTAGAGGCAGCAAGGCACAAATCCCAGGCTATCTCTTATATGTGCAGTCTAAATAGGGATACAAAGGAAGCAGCATACAAAGGAAACACAGGTTTACAAAGGGAAGAGAGAAGCGTGGAGTTCTCAGAGGGGGATATTGGAGACCCGGGAAGGGGGAAGTAGGAAGCTGGGATTCTCAGACACACGCTTAACGTATCAAAAAGTGCTCATCAAGGGCGACCCAACCGAAAGCATAGGGAGCGCTACAAAACTTTCCTCAATAAACTGACAGGGCAAAGAACCCGAAACGCTCCAGGGACAGCTCCGATTATAATTGCATCAAGGGGCTGTAGAACTCAAACAGACGCAACGTTGTTTATTAACTATGCTGAAAGGGAAAAGGAGTATTCAAAGACAAGGCAAGGAAGGGGTTAAGAAATGCCTTTCCTCTGTTACCTCAGGCCTCTGCGACGTCATCGGCTGGAGTCACACCCCTGGAGCCTCGGCGGGCCTGGGTCCCAAGGCTGGAGTATGCTGCTGCTGAGGGAGCAAGGGAGGAGGACGTGCCACCTGACCAGCGACCCCTCGGACCTCTAGTGCCCATTCTCCCCTGCGTGGTACCACAGTCTCCCGGTCCAACGTGGCCCTCCTACGGGTAAGCAAAGCCTGGTGTACCCAAGTGACGGTGGAGCAGCTGAGAGGGAAGAGCTGTGAGGAAACCGGCTCTCCACGGCTCCTGCTAGGCAGGTCCCCACCTCCAGCCCACTTCGTTAGAGTCGCCCCACCTGCGAAGCACGGCACCCACCGAGTAGCCCACTTACAAGTCTTGCGATACGCCTGGGGTGCGGCAGTGCAGGTTAAGGGGCAGGAGGCGAGGATACACAAGCCCTGGGGTGTGTGTTTAGCCACGTTCGACTCCCCATGTCCCGTCCAACACCGGGACCCCCGCTAAGGCTTTGTTTCCCCAAGTTACCAGAGAGGACACGGAGTAGTGCTGCCGCCTTGTGGCACACTGCCGTAACAACCTTACAAACCGTGCCGAAGGGCACCTATCATTCACAATGCCTGCGGCCTGCCGCTTTGCAAACGCAGCCCTGCCCTCAAGAAATATCCTGGGCTAGGTAATCTGAAGTGAATTCAAAGCAGGGCCGACTCTCAGGCAGAAACCTTTCAAGACCTCAGTGGTGCTCACCCGCGTTTTAGAAAACAGCACATTCAAATGAAAAGATGCTCAGGATCTGTCATGATTAGAGAGTGCAAAGGAAGCTAGGCGAGGGTTTCCCTGGCTGCAGTCCTCACAAACGCTAAAAGCGTTAAGTGCTCAAGAGGGCATGCCCAAAAGGGAAGCCTACCATTGCTGTTGCCGGGATCGTAAATTGGTAACAGCCGGTATGAAGGTCAGTAGGCAAGTTCCTTACCAAACTAAACACTGGAGGGACCCCGAGATTCGGCACACACGCTGCAGGTCGTATAACCAGAGACTAGCATCATTGGAAGGAAGCACTTGCACCCCAGCGGTCGTTGTGGTACCCTTTACCACAGCCAAGACATACAAAGGAACGACATGTCGAGCGCGGGGTGAATGCAGAAAGCTGTTCTGCTACCTACATTCCCTCGACTACCACTCATCCACAGAACAAAATGATCTCATACTATTTGCAGCAGCATGGATGGAGCAGTCGATGATCTCACTAATTCTGGTAAATTAGAGGCAGCAAGGCACAAATCCCAGGCTATCTCTTATATGTGCAGTCTAAATAGGGATACAAAGGAAGCAGCATACAAAGGAAACACAGGTTTACAAAGGGAAGAGAGAAGCGTGGAGTTCTCAGAGGGGGATATTGGAGACCCGGGAAGGGGGAAGTAGGAAGCTGGGATTCTCAGACACACGCTTAACGTATCAAAAAGTGCTCATCAAGGGCGACCCAACCGAAAGCATAGGGAGCGCTACAAAACTTTCCTCAATAAACTGACAGGGCAAAGAACCCGAAACGCTCCAGGGACAGCTCCGATTATAATTGCATCAAGGGGCTGTAGAACTCAAACAGACGCAACGTTGTTTATTAACTATGCTGAAAGGGAAAAGGAGTATTCAAAGACAAGGCAAGGAAGGGGTTAAGAAATGCCTTTCCTCTGTTACCTCAGGCCTCTGCGACGTCATCGGCTGGAGTCACACCCCTGGAGCCTTGGCGGGCCTAAGTCCCAAGGCTGGAGTATGCTGCTGCTGAGGGAGCAAGGGAGGAGGACGTGCCACCTGACCAGCGACCCCTCGGACCTCTAGTGCCCATTCTCCCCTGCGTGGTACCACAGTCTCCCGGTCCAACGTGGCCCTCCTACGGGTAAGCAAAGCCTGGTGTACCCAAGTGACGGTGGAGCAGCTGAGAGGGAAGAGCTGTGAGGAAACCGGCTCTCCACGGCTCCTGCTAGGCAGGTCCCCACCTCCAGCCCACTTCGTTAGAGTCGCCCCACCTGCGAAGCACGGCGCCCACCGAGTAGCCCACTTACAAGTCTTGCGATACGCCTGGGGTGCGGCAGTGCAGGTTAAGGGGCAGGAGGCGAGGATACACAAGCCCTGGGGTGTGTGTTTAGCCACGTTCGACTCCCCATGTCCCGTCCAACACCGGGACCCCCGCTAAGGCTTTGTTTCCCCAAGTTACCAGAGAGGACACGGAGTAGTGCTGCCGCCTTGTGGCACACTGCCGTAACAACCTTACAAACCGTGCCGAAGGGCACCTATCATTCACAATGCCTGCGGCCTGCCGCTTTGCAAACGCAGCCCTGCCCTCAAGAAATATCCTGGGCTAGGTAATCTGAAGTGAATTCAAAGCAGGGCCGACTCTCAGGCAGAAACCTTTCAAGACCTCAGTGGTACTCACCCGCGTTTTAGAAAACAGCGCATTCAAATGAAAAGATGCTCAGGATCTGTCATGATTAGAGAGTGCAAAGGAAGCTAGGCGAGGGTTTCCCTGGCTGCAGTCCTCACAAACGCTAAAAGCGTTAAGTGCTCAAGAGGGCATGCCCAAAAGGGAAGCCTACCATTGCTGTTGCCGGGATCGAAAATTGGTAACAGCCGGTATGAAGGTCAGTAGGCAAGTTCCTTACCAAACTAAACACTGGAGGGACCCCGAGATTCGGCACACACGCTGCAGGTCGTATAACCAGAGACCAGCATCATTGGAAGGAAGCACTTCCACCCCAGCGGTCGTTGTGGTACCCTTTACCACAGCCAAGACATACAAAGGAACGACATGTCGAGCGCGGGGTGAATGCAGAAAGCTGTTCTGCTACCTACATTCCCTCGACTACCACTCATCCACAGAACAAAATGATCTCATACTATTTGCAGCAGCATGGATGGAGCAGTCGATGATCTCACTAATTCTGGTAAATTAGAGGCAGCAAGGCACAAATCCCAGGCTATCTCTTATATGTGCAGTCTAAATAGGGATACAAAGGAAGCAGCATACAAAGGAAACACAGGTTTACAAAGGGAAGAGAGAAGCGTGGAGTTCTCAGAGGGGGATATTGGAGACCCGGGAAGGGGGAAGTAGGAAGCTGGGATTCTCAGACACACGCTTAACGTATCAAAAAGTGCTCATCAAGGGCGACCCAACCGAAAGCATAGGGAGCGCTACAAAACTTTCCTCAATAAACTGACAGGGCAAAGAACCCGAAACGCTCCAGGGACAGCTCCGATTATAATTGCATCAAGGGGCTGTAGAACTCAAACAGACGCAACGTTGTTTATTAACTATGCTGAAAGGGAAAAGGAGTATTCAAAGACAAGGCAAGGAAGGGGTTAAGAAATGCCTTTCCTCTGTTACCTCAGGCCTCTGCGACGTCATCGGCTGGAGTCACACCCCTGGAGCCTCGGCGGGCCTGGGTCCCAAGGCTGGAGTATGCTGCTGCTGAGGGAGCAAGGGAGGAGGACGTGCCACCTGACCAGCGACCCCTCGGACCTCTAGTGCCCATTCTCCCCTGCGTGGTACCACAGTCTCCCGGTCCAACGTGGCCCTCCTACGGGTAAGCAAAGCCTGGTGTACCCAAGTGACGGTGGAGCAGCTGAGAGGGAAGAGCTGTGAGGAAACCGGCTCTCCACGGCTCCTGCTAGGCAGGTTCCCACCTCCAGCCCACTTCGTTAGAGTCGCCCCACCTGCGAAGCACGGCACCCACCGAGTAGCCCACTTACAAGTCTTGCGATACGCCTGGGGTGCGGCAGTGCAGGTTAAGGGGCAGGAGGCGAGGATACACAAGCCCTGGGGTGTGTGTTTAGCCACGTTCGACTCCCCATGTCCCGTCCAACACCGGGACCCCCGCTAAGGCTTTGTTTCCCCAAGTTACCAGAGAGGACACGGAGTAGTGCTGCCGCCTTGTGGCACACTGCCGTAACAACCTTACAAACCGTGCCGAAGGGCACCTATCATTCACAATGCCTGCGGCCTGCCGCTTTGCAAACGCAGCCCTGCCCTCAAGAAATATCCTGGGCTAGGTAATCTGAAGTGAATTCAAAGCAGGGCCGACTCTCAGGCAGAAACCTTTCAAGACCTCAGTGGTACTCACCCGCGTTTTAGAAAACAGCACATTCAAATGAAAAGATGCTCAGGATCTGTCATGATTAGAGAGTGCAAAGGAAGCTAGGCGAGGGTTTCCCTGGCTGCAGTCCTCACAAACGCTAAAAGCGTTAAGTGCTCAAGAGGGCATGCCCAAAAGGGAAGCCTACCATTGCTGTTGCCGGGATCGTAAATTGGTAACAGCCGGTATGAAGGTCAGTAGGCAAGTTCCTTACCAAACTAAACACTGGAGGGACCCCGAGATTCGGCACACACGCTGCAGGTCGTATAACCAGAGACTAGCATCATTGGAAGGAAGCACTTGCACCCCAGCGGTCGTTGTGGTACCCTTTACCACAGCCAAGACATACAAAGGAACGACATGTCGAGCGCGGGGTGAATGCAGAAAGCTGTTCTGCTACCTACATTCCCTCGACTACCACTCATCCACAGAACAAAATGATCTCATACTATTTGCAGCAGCATGGATGGAGCAGTCGATGATCTCACTAATTCTGGTAAATTAGAGGCAGCAAGGCACAAATCCCAGGCTATCTCTTATATGTGCAGTCTAAATAGGGATACAAAGGAAGCAGCATACAAAGGAAACACAGGTTTACAAAGGGAAGAGAGAAGCGTGGAGTTCTCAGAGGGGGATATTGGAGACCCGGGAAGGGGGAAGTAGGAAGCTGGGATTCTCAGACACACGCTTAACGTATCAAAAAGTGCTCATCAAGGGCGACCCAACCGAAAGCATAGGGAGCGCTACAAAACTTTCCTCAATAAACTGACAGGGCAAAGAACCCGAAACGCTCCAGGGACAGCTCCGATTATAATTGCATCAAGGGGCTGTAGAACTCAAACAGACGCAACGTTGTTTATTAACTATGCTGAAAGGGAAAAGGAGTATTCAAAGACAAGGCAAGGAAGGGGTTAAGAAATGCCTTTCCTCTGTTACCTCAGGCCTCTGCGACGTCATCGGCTGGAGTCACACCCCTGGAGCCTCGGCGGGCCTGGGTCCCAAGGCTGGAGTATGCTGCTGCTGAGGGAGCAAGGGAGGAGGACGTGCCACCTGACCAGCGACCCCTCGGACCTCTAGTGCCCATTCTCCCCTGCGTGGTACCACAGTCTCCCGGTCCAACGTGGCCCTCCTACGGGTAAGCAAAGCCTGGTGTACCCAAGTGACGGTGGAGCAGCTGAGAGGGAAGAGCTGTGAGGAAACCGGCTCTCCACGGCTCCTGCTAGGCAGGTCCCCACCTCCAGCCCACTTCGTTAGAGTCGCCCCACCTGCGAAGCACGGCACCCACCGAGTAGCCCACTTACAAGTCTTGCGATACGCCTGGGGTGGGGCAGTGCAGGTTAAGGGGCAGGAGGCGAGGATACACAAGCCCTGGGGTGTGTGTTTAGCCACGTTCGACTCCCCATGTCCCGTCCAACACCGGGACCCCCGCTAAGGCTTTGTTTCCCCAAGTTACCAGAGAGGACACGGAGTAGTGCTGCCGCCTTGTGGCACACTGCCGTAACAACCTTACAAACCGTGCCGAAGGGCACCTATCATTCACAATGCCTGCGGCCTGCCGCTTTGCAAACGCAGCCCTGCCCTCAAGAAATATCCTGGGCTAGGTAATCTGAAGTGAATTCAAAGCAGGGCCGACTCTCAGGCAGAAACCTTTCAAGACCTCAGTGGTACTCACCCGCGTTTTAGAAAACAGCACATTCAAATGAAAAGATGCTCAGGATCTGTCATGATTAGAGAGTGCAAAGGAAGCTAGGCGAGGGTTTCCCTGGCTGCAGTCCTCACAAACGCTAAAAGCGTTAAGTGCTCAAGAGGGCATGCCCAAAAGAGAAGCCTACCATTGCTGTTGCCGGGATCGTAAATTGGTAACAGCCGGTATGAAGGTCAGTAGGCAAGTTCCTTACCAAACTAAACACTGGAGGGACCCCGAGATTCGGCACACACGCTGCAGGTCGTATAACCAGAGACTAGCATCATTGGAAGGAAGCACTTGCACCCCAGCGGTCGTTGTGGTACCCTTTACCACAGCCAAGACATACAAAGGAACGACATGTCGAGCGCGGGGTGAATGCAGAAAGCTGTTCTGCTACCTACATTCCCTCGACTACCACTCATCCACAGAACAAAATGATCTCATACTATTTGCAGCAGCATGGATGGAGCAGTCGATGATCTCACTAATTCTGGTAAATTAGAGGCAGCAAGGCACAAATCCCAGGCTATCTCTTATATGTGCAGTCTAAATAGGGATACAAAGGAAGCAGCATACAAAGGAAACACAGGTTTACAAAGGGAAGAGAGAAGCGTGGAGTTCTCAGAGGGGGATATTGGAGACCCGGGAAGGGGGAAGTAGGAAGCTGGGATTCTCAGACACACGCTTAACGTATCAAAAAGTGCTCATCAAGGGCGACCCAACCGAAAGCATAGGGAGCGCTACAAAACTTTCCTCAATAAACTGACAGGGCAAAGAACCCGAAACGCTCCAGGGACAGCTCCGATTATAATTGCATCAAGGGGCTGTAGAACTCAAACAGACGCAACGTTGTTTATTAACTATGCTGAAAGGGAAAAGGAGTATTCAAAGACAAGGCAAGGAAGGGGTTAAGAAATGCCTTTCCTCTGTTACCTCAGGCCTCTGCGACGTCATCGGCTGGAGTCACACCCCTGGAGCCTCGGCGGGCCTGGGTCCCAAGGCTGGAGTATGCTGCTGCTGAGGGAGCAAGGGAGGAGGACGTGCCACCTGACCAGCGACCCCTCGGACCTCTAGTGCCCATTCTCCCCTGCGTGGTACCACAGTCTCCCGGTCCAACGTGGCCCTCCTACGGGTAAGCAAAGCCTGGTGTACCCAAGTGACGGTGGAGCAGCTGAGAGGGAAGAGCTGTGAGGAAACCGGCTCTCCACGGCTCCTGCTAGGCAGGTCCCCACCTCCAGCCCACTTCGTTAGAGTCGCCCCACCTGCGAAGCACGGCACCCACCGAGTAGCCCACTTACAAGTCTTGCGATACGCCTGGGGTGCGGCAGTGCAGGTTAAGGGGCAGGAGGCGAGGATACACAAGCCCTGGGGTGTGTGTTTAGCCACGTTCGACTCCCCATGTCCCGTCCAACACCGGGACCCCCGCTAAGGCTTTGTTTCCCCAAGTTACCAGAGAGGACACGGAGTAGTGCTGCCGCCTTGTGGCACACTGCCGTAACAACCTTACAAACCGTGCCGAAGGGCACCTATCATTCACAATGCCTGCGGCCTGCCGCTTTGCAAACGCAGCCCTGCCCTCAAGAAATATCCTGGGCTAGGTAATCTGAAGTGAATTCAAAGCAGGGCCGACTCTCAGGCAGAAACCTTTCAAGACCTCAGTGGTACTCACCCGCGTTTTAGAAAACAGCGCATTCAAATGAAAAGATGCTCAGGATCTGTCATGATTAGAGAGTGCAAAGGAAGCTAGGCGAGGGTTTCCCTGGCTGCAGTCCTCACAAACGCTAAAAGCGTTAAGTGCTCAAGAGGGCATGCCCAAAAGGGAAGCCTACCATTGCTGTTGCCGGGATCGAAAATTGGTAACAGCCGGTATGAAGGTCAGTAGGCAAGTTCCTTACCAAACTAAACACTGGAGGGACCCCGAGATTCGGCACACACGCTGCAGGTCGTATAACCAGAGACCAGCATCATTGGAAGGAAGCACTTCCACCCCAGCGGTCGTTGTGGTACCCTTTACCACAGCCAAGACATACAAAGGAACGACATGTCGAGCGCGGGGTGAATGCAGAAAGCTGTTCTGCTACCTACATTCCCTCGACTACCACTCATCCACAGAACAAAATGATCTCATACTATTTGCAGCAGCATGGATGGAGCAGTCGATGATCTCACTAATTCTGGTAAATTAGAGGCAGCAAGGCACAAATCCCAGGCTATCTCTTATATGTGCAGTCTAAATAGGGATACAAAGGAAGCAGCATACAAAGGAAACACAGGTTTACAAAGGGAAGAGAGAAGCGTGGAGTTCTCAGAGGGGGATATTGGAGACCCGGGAAGGGGGAAGTAGGAAGCTGGGATTCTCAGACACACGCTTAACGTATCAAAAAGTGCTCATCAAGGGCGACCCAACCGAAAGCATAGGGAGCGCTACAAACTTTCCTCAATAAACTGACAGGGCAAAGAACCCGAAACGCTCCAGGGACAGCTCCGATTATAATTGCATCAAGGGGCTGTAGAACTCAAACAGACGCAACGTTGTTTATTAACTATGCTGAAAGGGAAAAGGAGTATTCAAAGACAAGGCAAGGAAGGGGTTAAGAAATGCCTTTCCTCTGTTACCTCAGGCCTCTGCGACGTCATCGGCTGGAGTCACACCCCTGGAGCCTCGGCGGGCCTGGGTCCCAAGGCTGGAGTATGCTGCTGCTGAGGGAGCAAGGGAGGAGGACGTGCCACCTGACCAGCGACCCCTCGGACCTCTAGTGCCCATTCTCCCCTGCGTGGTACCACAGTCTCCCGGTCCAACGTGGCCCTCCTACGGGTAAGCAAAGCCTGGTGTACCCAAGTGACGGTGGAGCAGCTGAGAGGGAAGAGCTGTGAGGAAACCGGCTCTCCACGGCTCCTGCTAGGCAGGTCCCCACCTCCAGCCCACTTCGTTAGAGTCGCCCCACCTGCGAAGCACGGCACCCACCGAGTAGCCCACTTACAAGTCTTGCGATACGCCTGGGGTGCGGCAGTGCAGGTTAAGGGGCAGGAGGCGAGGATACACAAGCCCTGGGGTGTGTGTTTAGCCACGTTCGACTCCCCATGTCCCGTCCAACACCGGGACCCCCGCTAAGGCTTTGTTTCCCCAAGTTACCAGAGAGGACACGGAGTAGTGCTGCCGCCTTGTGGCACACTGCCGTAACAACCTTACAAACCGTGCCGAAGGGCACCTATCATTCACAATGCCTGCGGCCTGCCGCTTTGCAAACGCAGCCCTGCCCTCAAGAAATATCCTGGGCTAGGTAATCTGAAGTGAATTCAAAGCAGGGCCGACTCTCAGGCAGAAACCTTTCAAGACCTCAGTGGTGCTCACCCGCGTTTTAGAAAACAGCACATTCAAATGAAAAGATGCTCAGGATCTGTCATGATTAGAGAGTGCAAAGGAAGCTAGGCGAGGGTTTCCCTGGCTGCAGTCCTCACAAACGCTAAAAGCGTTAAGTGCTCAAGAGGGCATGCCCAAAAGGGAAGCCTACCATTGCTGTTGCCGGGATCGTAAATTGGTAACAGCCGGTATGAAGGTCAGTAGGCAAGTTCCTTACCAAACTAAACACTGGAGGGACCCCGAGATTCGGCACACACGCTGCAGGTCGTATAACCAGAGACTAGCATCATTGGAAGGAAGCACTTGCACCCCAGCGGTCGTTGTGGTACCCTTTACCACAGCCAAGACATACAAAGGAACGACATGTCGAGCGCGGGGTGAATGCAGAAAGCTGTTCTGCTACCTACATTCCCTCGACTACCACTCATCCACAGAACAAAATGATCTCATACTATTTGCAGCAGCATGGATGGAGCAGTCGATGATCTCACTAATTCTGGTAAATTAGAGGCAGCAAGGCACAAATCCCAGGCTATCTCTTATATGTGCAGTCTAAATAGGGATACAAAGGAAGCAGCATACAAAGGAAACACAGGTTTACAAAGGGAAGAGAGAAGCGTGGAGTTCTCAGAGGGGGATATTGGAGACCCGGGAAGGGGGAAGTAGGAAGCTGGGATTCTCAGACACACGCTTAACGTATCAAAAAGTGCTCATCAAGGGCGACCCAACCGAAAGCATAGGGAGCGCTACAAAACTTTCCTCAATAAACTGACAGGGCAAAGAACCCGAAACGCTCCAGGGACAGCTCCGATTATAATTGCATCAAGGGGCTGTAGAACTCAAACAGACGCAACGTTGTTTATTAACTATGCTGAAAGGGAAAAGGAGTATTCAAAGACAAGGCAAGGAAGGGGTTAAGAAATGCCTTTCCTCTGTTACCTCAGGCCTCTGCGACGTCATCGGCTGGAGTCACACCCCTGGAGCCTTGGCGGGCCTAAGTCCCAAGGCTGGAGTATGCTGCTGCTGAGGGAGCAAGGGAGGAGGACGTGCCACCTGACCAGCGACCCCTCGGACCTCTAGTGCCCATTCTCCCCTGCGTGGTACCACAGTCTCCCGGTCCAACGTGGCCCTCCTACGGGTAAGCAAAGCCTGGTGTACCCAAGTGACGGTGGAGCAGCTGAGAGGGAAGAGCTGTGAGGAAACCGGCTCTCCACGGCTCCTGCTAGGCAGGTCCCCACCTCCAGCCCACTTCGTTAGAGTCGCCCCACCTGCGAAGCACGGCGCCCACCGAGTAGCCCACTTACAAGTCTTGCGATACGCCTGGGGTGCGGCAGTGCAGGTTAAGGGGCAGGAGGCGAGGATACACAAGCCCTGGGGTGTGTGTTTAGCCACGTTCGACTCCCCATGTCCCGTCCAACACCGGGACCCCCGCTAAGGCTTTGTTTCCCCAAGTTACCAGAGAGGACACGGAGTAGTGCTGCCGCCTTGTGGCACACTGCCGTAACAACCTTACAAACCGTGCCGAAGGGCACCTATCATTCACAATGCCTGCGGCCTGCCGCTTTGCAAACGCAGCCCTGCCCTCAAGAAATATCCTGGGCTAGGTAATCTGAAGTGAATTCAAAGCAGGGCCGACTCTCAGGCAGAAACCTTTCAAGACCTCAGTGGTACTCACCCGCGTTTTAGAAAACAGCGCATTCAAATGAAAAGATGCTCAGGATCTGTCATGATTAGAGAGTGCAAAGGAAGCTAGGCGAGGGTTTCCCTGGCTGCAGTCCTCACAAACGCTAAAAGCGTTAAGTGCTCAAGAGGGCATGCCCAAAAGGGAAGCCTACCATTGCTGTTGCCGGGATCGTAAATTGGTAACAGCCGGTATGAAGGTCAGTAGGCAAGTTCCTTACCAAACTAAACACTGGAGGGACCCCGAGATTCGGCACACACGCTGCAGGTCGTATAACCAGAGACTAGCATCATTGGAAGGAAGCACTTGCACCCCAGCGGTCGTTGTGGTACCCTTTACCACAGCCAAGACATACAAAGGAACGACATGTCGAGCGCGGGGTGAATGCAGAAAGCTGTTCTGCTACCTACATTCCCTCGACTACCACTCATCCACAGAACAAAATGATCTCATACTATTTGCAGCAGCATGGATGGAGCAGTCGATGATCTCACTAATTCTGGTAAATTAGAGGCAGCAAGGCACAAATCCCAGGCTATCTCTTATATGTGCAGTCTAAATAGGGATACAAAGGAAGCAGCATACAAAGGAAACACAGGTTTACAAAGGGAAGAGAGAAGCGTGGAGTTCTCAGAGGGGGATATTGGAGACCCGGGAAGGGGGAAGTAGGAAGCTGGGATTCTCAGACACACGCTTAACGTATCAAAAAGTGCTCATCAAGGGCGACCCAACCGAAAGCATAGGGAGCGCTACAAAACTTTCCTCAATAAACTGACAGGGCAAAGAACCCGAAACGCTCCAGGGACAGCTCCGATTATAATTGCATCAAGGGGCTGTAGAACTCAAACAGACGCAACGTTGTTTATTAACTATGCTGAAAGGGAAAAGGAGTATTCAAAGACAAGGCAAGGAAGGGGTTAAGAAATGCCTTTCCTCTGTTACCTCAGGCCTCTGCGACGTCATCGGCTGGAGTCACACCCCTGGAGCCTCGGCGGGCCTGGGTCCCAAGGCTGGAGTATGCTGCTGCTGAGGGAGCAAGGGAGGAGGACGTGCCACCTGACCAGCGACCCCTCGGACCTCTAGTGCCCATTCTCCCCTGCGTGGTACCACAGTCTCCCGGTCCAACGTGGCCCTCCTACGGGTAAGCAAAGCCTGGTGTACCCAAGTGACGGTGGAGCAGCTGAGAGGGAAGAGCTGTGAGGAAACCGGCTCTCCACGGCTCCTGCTAGGCAGGTTCCCACCTCCAGCCCACTTCGTTAGAGTCGCCCCACCTGCGAAGCACGGCACCCACCGAGTAGCCCACTTACAAGTCTTGCGATACGCCTGGGGTGCGGCAGTGCAGGTTAAGGGGCAGGAGGCGAGGATACACAAGCCCTGGGGTGTGTGTTTAGCCACGTTCGACTCCCCATGTCCCGTCCAACACCGGGACCCCCGCTAAGGCTTTGTTTCCCCAAGTTACCAGAGAGGACACGGAGTAGTGCTGCCGCCTTGTGGCACACTGCCGTAACAACCTTACAAACCGTGCCGAAGGGCACCTATCATTCACAATGCCTGCGGCCTGCCGCTTTGCAAACGCAGCCCTGCCCTCAAGAAATATCCTGGGCTAGGTAATCTGAAGTGAATTCAAAGCAGGGCCGACTCTCAGGCAGAAACCTTTCAAGACCTCAGTGGTGCTCACCCGCGTTTTAGAAAACAGCACATTCAAATGAAAAGATGCTCAGGATCTGTCATGATTAGAGAGTGCAAAGGAAGCTAGGCGAGGGTTTCCCTGGCTGCAGTCCTCACAAACGCTAAAAGCGTTAAGTGCTCAAGAGGGCATGCCCAAAAGGGAAGCCTACCATTGCTGTTGCCGGGATCGTAAATTGGTAACAGCCGGTATGAAGGTCAGTAGGCAAGTTCCTTACCAAACTAAACACTGGAGGGACCCCGAGATTCGGCACACACGCTGCAGGTCGTATAACCAGAGACTAGCATCATTGGAAGGAAGCACTTGCACCCCAGCGGTCGTTGTGGTACCCTTTACCACAGCCAAGACATACAAAGGAACGACATGTCGAGCGCGGGGTGAATGCAGAAAGCTGTTCTGCTACCTACATTCCCTCGACTACCACTCATCCACAGAACAAAATGATCTCATACTATTTGCAGCAGCATGGATGGAGCAGTCGATGATCTCACTAATTCTGGTAAATTAGAGGCAGCAAGGCACAAATCCCAGGCTATCTCTTATATGTGCAGTCTAAATAGGGATACAAAGGAAGCAGCATACAAAGGAAACACAGGTTTACAAAGGGAAGAGAGAAGCGTGGAGTTCTCAGAGGGGGATATTGGAGACCCGGGAAGGGGGAAGTAGGAAGCTGGGATTCTCAGACACACGCTTAACGTATCAAAAAGTGCTCATCAAGGGCGACCCAACCGAAAGCATAGGGAGCGCTACAAAACTTTCCTCAATAAACTGACAGGGCAAAGAACCCGAAACGCTCCAGGGACAGCTCCGATTATAATTGCATCAAGGGGCTGTAGAACTCAAACAGACGCAACGTTGTTTATTAACTATGCTGAAAGGGAAAAGGAGTATTCAAAGACAAGGCAAGGAAGGGGTTAAGAAATGCCTTTCCTCTGTTACCTCAGGCCTCTGCGACGTCATCGGCTGGAGTCACACCCCTGGAGCCTCGGCGGGCCTGGGTCCCAAGGCTGGAGTATGCTGCTGCTGAGGGAGCAAGGGAGGAGGACGTGCCACCTGACCAGCGACCCCTCGGACCTCTAGTGCCCATTCTCCCCTGCGTGGTACCACAGTCTCCCGGTCCAACGTGGCCCTCCTACGGGTAAGCAAAGCCTGGTGTACCCAAGTGACGGTGGAGCAGCTGAGAGGGAAGAGCTGTGAGGAAACCGGCTCTCCACGGCTCCTGCTAGGCAGGTTCCCACCTCCAGCCCACTTCGTTAGAGTCGCCCCACCTGCGAAGCACGGCACCCACCGAGTAGCCCACTTACAAGTCTTGCGATACGCCTGGGGTGCGGCAGTGCAGGTTAAGGGGCAGGAGGCGAGGATACACAAGCCCTGGGGTGTGTGTTTAGCCACGTTCGACTCCCCATGTCCCGTCCAACACCGGGACCCCCGCTAAGGCTTTGTTTCCCCAAGTTACCAGAGAGGACACGGAGTAGTGCTGCCGCCTTGTGGCACACTGCCGTAACAACCTTACAAACCGTGCCGAAGGGCACCTATCATTCACAATGCCTGCGGCCTGCCGCTTTGCAAACGCAGCCCTGCCCTCAAGAAATATCCTGGGCTAGGTAATCTGAAGTGAATTCAAAGCAGGGCCGACTCTCAGGCAGAAACCTTTCAAGACCTCAGTGGTACTCACCCGCGTTTTAGAAAACAGCACATTCAAATGAAAAGATGCTCAGGATCTGTCATGATTAGAGAGTGCAAAGGAAGCTAGGCGAGGGTTTCCCTGGCTGCAGTCCTCACAAACGCTAAAAGCGTTAAGTGCTCAAGAGGGCATGCCCAAAAGGGAAGCCTACCATTGCTGTTGCCGGGATCGTAAATTGGTAACAGCCGGTATGAAGGTCAGTAGGCAAGTTCCTTACCAAACTAAACACTGGAGGGACCCCGAGATTCGGCACACACGCTGCAGGTCGTATAACCAGAGACTAGCATCATTGGAAGGAAGCACTTGCACCCCAGCGGTCGTTGTGGTACCCTTTACCACAGCCAAGACATACAAAGGAACGACATGTCGAGCGCGGGGTGAATGCAGAAAGCTGTTCTGCTACCTACATTCCCTCGACTACCACTCATCCACAGAACAAAATGATCTCATACTATTTGCAGCAGCATGGATGGAGCAGTCGATGATCTCACTAATTCTGGTAAATTAGAGGCAGCAAGGCACAAATCCCAGGCTATCTCTTATATGTGCAGTCTAAATAGGGATACAAAGGAAGCAGCATACAAAGGAAACACAGGTTTACAAAGGGAAGAGAGAAGCGTGGAGTTCTCAGAGGGGGATATTGGAGACCCGGGAAGGGGGAAGTAGGAAGCTGGGATTCTCAGACACACGCTTAACGTATCAAAAAGTGCTCATCAAGGGCGACCCAACCGAAAGCATAGGGAGCGCTACAAAACTTTCCTCAATAAACTGACAGGGCAAAGAACCCGAAACGCTCCAGGGACAGCTCCGATTATAATTGCATCAAGGGGCTGTAGAACTCAAACAGACGCAACGTTGTTTATTAACTATGCTGAAAGGGAAAAGGAGTATTCAAAGACAAGGCAAGGAAGGGGTTAAGAAATGCCTTTCCTCTGTTACCTCAGGCCTCTGCGACGTCATCGGCTGGAGTCACACCCCTGGAGCCTCGGCGGGCCTGGGTCCCAAGGCTGGAGTATGCTGCTGCTGAGGGAGCAAGGGAGGAGGACGTGCCACCTGACCAGCGACCCCTCGGACCTCTAGTGCCCATTCTCCCCTGCGTGGTACCACAGTCTCCCGGTCCAACGTGGCCCTCCTACGGGTAAGCAAAGCCTGGTGTACCCAAGTGACGGTGGAGCAGCTGAGAGGGAAGAGCTGTGAGGAAACCGGCTCTCCACGGCTCCTGCTAGGCAGGTCCCCACCTCCAGCCCACTTCGTTAGAGTCGCCCCACCTGCGAAGCACGGCACCCACCGAGTAGCCCACTTACAAGTCTTGCGATACGCCTGGGGTGCGGCAGTGCAGGTTAAGGGGCAGGAGGCGAGGATACACAAGCCCTGGGGTGTGTGTTTAGCCACGTTCGACTCCCCATGTCCCGTCCAACACCGGGACCCCCGCTAAGGCTTTGTTTCCCCAAGTTACCAGAGAGGACACGGAGTAGTGCTGCCGCCTTGTGGCACACTGCCGTAACAACCTTACAAACCGTGCCGAAGGGCACCTATCATTCACAATGCCTGCGGCCTGCCGCTTTGCAAACGCAGCCCTGCCCTCAAGAAATATCCTGGGCTAGGTAATCTGAAGTGAATTCAAAGCAGGGCCGACTCTCAGGCAGAAACCTTTCAAGACCTCAGTGGTACTCACCCGCGTTTTAGAAAACAGCACATTCAAATGAAAAGATGCTCAGGATCTGTCATGATTAGAGAGTGCAAAGGAAGCTAGGCGAGGGTTTCCCTGGCTGCAGTCCTCACAAACGCTAAAAGCGTTAAGTGCTCAAGAGGGCATGCCCAAAAGGGAAGCCTACCATTGCTGTTGCCGGGATCGTAAATTGGTAACAGCCGGTATGAAGGTCAGTAGGCAAGTTCCTTACCAAACTAAACACTGGAGGGACCCCGAGATTCGGCACACACGCTGCAGGTCGTATAACCAGAGACTAGCATCATTGGAAGGAAGCACTTGCACCCCAGCGGTCGTTGTGGTACCCTTTACCACAGCCAAGACATACAAAGGAACGACATGTCGAGCGCGGGGTGAATGCAGAAAGCTGTTCTGCTACCTACATTCCCTCGACTACCACTCATCCACAGAACAAAATGATCTCATACTATTTGCAGCAGCATGGATGGAGCAGTCGATGATCTCACTAATTCTGGTAAATTAGAGGCAGCAAGGCACAAATCCCAGGCTATCTCTTATATGTGCAGTCTAAATAGGGATACAAAGGAAGCAGCATACAAAGGAAACACAGGTTTACAAAGGGAAGAGAGAAGCGTGGAGTTCTCAGAGGGGGATATTGGAGACCCGGGAAGGGGGAAGTAGGAAGCTGGGATTCTCAGACACACGCTTAACGTATCAAAAAGTGCTCATCAAGGGCGACCCAACCGAAAGCATAGGGAGCGCTACAAAACTTTCCTCAATAAACTGACAGGGCAAAGAACCCGAAACGCTCCAGGGACAGCTCCGATTATAATTGCATCAAGGGGCTGTAGAACTCAAACAGACGCAACGTTGTTTATTAACTATGCTGAAAGGGAAAAGGAGTATTCAAAGACAAGGCAAGGAAGGGGTTAAGAAATGCCTTTCCTCTGTTACCTCAGGCCTCTGCGACGTCATCGGCTGGAGTCACACCCCTGGAGCCTCGGCGGGCCTGGGTCCCAAGGCTGGAGTATGCTGCTGCTGAGGGAGCAAGGGAGGAGGACGTGCCACCTGACCAGCGACCCCTCGGACCTCTAGTGCCCATTCTCCCCTGCGTGGTACCACAGTCTCCCGGTCCAACGTGGCCCTCCTACGGGTAAGCAAAGCCTGGTGTACCCAAGTGACGGTGGAGCAGCTGAGAGGGAAGAGCTGTGAGGAAACCGGCTCTCCACGGCTCCTGCTAGGCAGGTCCCCACCTCCAGCCCACTTCGTTAGAGTCGCCCCACCTGCGAAGCACGGCACCCACCGAGTAGCCCACTTACAAGTCTTGCGATACGCCTGGGGTGCGGCAGTGCAGGTTAAGGGGCAGGAGGCGAGGATACACAAGCCCTGGGGTGTGTGTTTAGCCACGTTCGACTCCCCATGTCCCGTCCAACACCGGGACCCCCGCTAAGGCTTTGTTTCCCCAAGTTACCAGAGAGGACACGGAGTAGTGCTGCCGCCTTGTGGCACACTGCCGTAACAACCTTACAAACCGTGCCGAAGGGCACCTATCATTCACAATGCCTGCGGCCTGCCGCTTTGCAAACGCAGCCCTGCCCTCAAGAAATATCCTGGGCTAGGTAATCTGAAGTGAATTCAAAGCAGGGCCGACTCTCAGGCAGAAACCTTTCAAGACCTCAGTGGTGCTCACCCGCGTTTTAGAAAACAGCACATTCAAATGAAAAGATGCTCAGGATCTGTCATGATTAGAGAGTGCAAAGGAAGCTAGGCGAGGGTTTCCCTGGCTGCAGTCCTCACAAACGCTAAAAGCGTTAAGTGCTCAAGAGGGCATGCCCAAAAGGGAAGCCTACCATTGCTGTTGCCGGGATCGTAAATTGGTAACAGCCGGTATGAAGGTCAGTAGGCAAGTTCCTTACCAAACTAAACACTGGAGGGACCCCGAGATTCGGCACACACGCTGCAGGTCGTATAACCAGAGACTAGCATCATTGGAAGGAAGCACTTGCACCCCAGCGGTCGTTGTGGTACCCTTTACCACAGCCAAGACATACAAAGGAACGACATGTCGAGCGCGGGGTGAATGCAGAAAGCTGTTCTGCTACCTACATTCCCTCGACTACCACTCATCCACAGAACAAAATGATCTCATACTATTTGCAGCAGCATGGATGGAGCAGTCGATGATCTCACTAATTCTGGTAAATTAGAGGCAGCAAGGCACAAATCCCAGGCTATCTCTTATATGTGCAGTCTAAATAGGGATACAAAGGAAGCAGCATACAAAGGAAACACAGGTTTACAAAGGGAAGAGAGAAGCGTGGAGTTCTCAGAGGGGGATATTGGAGACCCGGGAAGGGGGAAGTAGGAAGCTGGGATTCTCAGACACACGCTTAACGTATCAAAAAGTGCTCATCAAGGGCGACCCAACCGAAAGCATAGGGAGCGCTACAAAACTTTCCTCAATAAACTGACAGGGCAAAGAACCCGAAACGCTCCAGGGACAGCTCCGATTATAATTGCATCAAGGGGCTGTAGAACTCAAACAGACGCAACGTTGTTTATTAACTATGCTGAAAGGGAAAAGGAGTATTCAAAGACAAGGCAAGGAAGGGGTTAAGAAATGCCTTTCCTCTGTTACCTCAGGCCTCTGCGACGTCATCGGCTGGAGTCACACCCCTGGAGCCTCGGCGGGCCTGGGTCCCAAGGCTGGAGTATGCTGCTGCTGAGGGAGCAAGGGAGGAGGACGTGCCACCTGACCAGCGACCCCTCGGACCTCTAGTGCCCATTCTCCCCTGCGTGGTACCACAGTCTCCCGGTCCAACGTGGCCCTCCTACGGGTAAGCAAAGCCTGGTGTACCCAAGTGACGGTGGAGCAGCTGAGAGGGAAGAGCTGTGAGGAAACCGGCTCTCCACGGCTCCTGCTAGGCAGGTTCCCACCTCCAGCCCACTTCGTTAGAGTCGCCCCACCTGCGAAGCACGGCACCCACCGAGTAGCCCACTTACAAGTCTTGCGATACGCCTGGGGTGCGGCAGTGCAGGTTAAGGGGCAGGAGGCGAGGATACACAAGCCCTGGGGTGTGTGTTTAGCCACGTTCGACTCCCCATGTCCCGTCCAACACCGGGACCCCCGCTAAGGCTTTGTTTCCCCAAGTTACCAGAGAGGACACGGAGTAGTGCTGCCGCCTTGTGGCACACTGCCGTAACAACCTTACAAACCGTGCCGAAGGGCACCTATCATTCACAATGCCTGCGGCCTGCCGCTTTGCAAACGCAGCCCTGCCCTCAAGAAATATCCTGGGCTAGGTAATCTGAAGTGAATTCAAAGCAGGGCCGACTCTCAGGCAGAAACCTTTCAAGACCTCAGTGGTACTCACCCGCGTTTTAGAAAACAGCACATTCAAATGAAAAGATGCTCAGGATCTGTCATGATTAGAGAGTGCAAAGGAAGCTAGGCGAGGGTTTCCCTGGCTGCAGTCCTCACAAACGCTAAAAGCGTTAAGTGCTCAAGAGGGCATGCCCAAAAGGGAAGCCTACCATTGCTGTTGCCGGGATCGTAAATTGGTAACAGCCGGTATGAAGGTCAGTAGGCAAGTTCCTTACCAAACTAAACACTGGAGGGACCCCGAGATTCGGCACACACGCTGCAGGTCGTATAACCAGAGACTAGCATCATTGGAAGGAAGCACTTGCACCCCAGCGGTCGTTGTGGTACCCTTTACCACAGCCAAGACATACAAAGGAACGACATGTCGAGCGCGGGGTGAATGCAGAAAGCTGTTCTGCTACCTACATTCCCTCGACTACCACTCATCCACAGAACAAAATGATCTCATACTATTTGCAGCAGCATGGATGGAGCAGTCGATGATCTCACTAATTCTGGTAAATTAGAGGCAGCAAGGCACAAATCCCAGGCTATCTCTTATATGTGCAGTCTAAATAGGGATACAAAGGAAGCAGCATACAAAGGAAACACAGGTTTACAAAGGGAAGAGAGAAGCGTGGAGTTCTCAGAGGGGGATATTGGAGACCCGGGAAGGGGGAAGTAGGAAGCTGGGATTCTCAGACACACGCTTAACGTATCAAAAAGTGCTCATCAAGGGCGACCCAACCGAAAGCATAGGGAGCGCTACAAAACTTTCCTCAATAAACTGACAGGGCAAAGAACCCGAAACGCTCCAGGGACAGCTCCGATTATAATTGCATCAAGGGGCTGTAGAACTCAAACAGACGCAACGTTGTTTATTAACTATGCTGAAAGGGAAAAGGAGTATTCAAAGACAAGGCAAGGAAGGGGTTAAGAAATGCCTTTCCTCTGTTACCTCAGGCCTCTGCGACGTCATCGGCTGGAGTCACACCCCTGGAGCCTCGGCGGGCCTGGGTCCCAAGGCTGGAGTATGCTGCTGCTGAGGGAGCAAGGGAGGAGGACGTGCCACCTGACCAGCGACCCCTCGGACCTCTAGTGCCCATTCTCCCCTGCGTGGTACCACAGTCTCCCGGTCCAACGTGGCCCTCCTACGGGTAAGCAAAGCCTGGTGTACCCAAGTGACGGTGGAGCAGCTGAGAGGGAAGAGCTGTGAGGAAACCGGCTCTCCACGGCTCCTGCTAGGCAGGTTCCCACCTCCAGCCCACTTCGTTAGAGTCGCCCCACCTGCGAAGCACGGCACCCACCGAGTAGCCCACTTACAAGTCTTGCGATACGCCTGGGGTGCGGCAGTGCAGGTTAAGGGGCAGGAGGCGAGGATACACAAGCCCTGGGGTGTGTGTTTAGCCACGTTCGACTCCCCATGTCCCGTCCAACACCGGGACCCCCGCTAAGGCTTTGTTTCCCCAAGTTACCAGAGAGGACACGGAGTAGTGCTGCCGCCTTGTGGCACACTGCCGTAACAACCTTACAAACCGTGCCGAAGGGCACCTATCATTCACAATGCCTGCGGCCTGCCGCTTTGCAAACGCAGCCCTGCCCTCAAGAAATATCCTGGGCTAGGTAATCTGAAGTGAATTCAAAGCAGGGCCGACTCTCAGGCAGAAACCTTTCAAGACCTCAGTGGTACTCACCCGCGTTTTAGAAAACAGCACATTCAAATGAAAAGATGCTCAGGATCTGTCATGATTAGAGAGTGCAAAGGAAGCTAGGCGAGGGTTTCCCTGGCTGCAGTCCTCAGAAACGCTAAAAGCGTTAAGTGCTCAAGAGGGCATGCCCAAAAGAGAAGCCTACCATTGCTGTTGCCGGGATCGTAAATTGGTAACAGCCGGTATGAAGGTCAGTAGGCAAGTTCCTTACCAAACTAAACACTGGAGGGACCCCGAGATTCGGCACACACGCTGCAGGTCGTATAACCAGAGACTAGCATCATTGGAAGGAAGCACTTGCACCCCAGCGGTCGTTGTGGTACCCTTTACCACAGCCAAGACATACAAAGGAACGACATGTCGAGCGCGGGGTGAATGCAGAAAGCTGTTCTGCTACCTACATTCCCTCGACTACCACTCATCCACAGAACAAAATGATCTCATACTATTTGCAGCAGCATGGATGGAGCAGTCGATGATCTCACTAATTCTGGTAAATTAGAGGCAGCAAGGCACAAATCCCAGGCTATCTCTTATATGTGCAGTCTAAATAGGGATACAAAGGAAGCAGCATACAAAGGAAACACAGGTTTACAAAGGGAAGAGAGAAGCGTGGAGTTCTCAGAGGGGGATATTGGAGACCCGGGAAGGGGGAAGTAGGAAGCTGGGATTCTCAGACACACGCTTAACGTATCAAAAAGTGCTCATCAAGGGCGACCCAACCGAAAGCATAGGGAGCGCTACAAAACTTTCCTCAATAAACTGACAGGGCAAAGAACCCGAAACGCTCCAGGGACAGCTCCGATTATAATTGCATCAAGGGGCTGTAGAACTCAAACAGACGCAACGTTGTTTATTAACTATGCTGAAAGGGAAAAGGAGTATTCAAAGACAAGGCAAGGAAGGGGTTAAGAAATGCCTTTCCTCTGTTACCTCAGGCCTCTGCGACGTCATCGGCTGGAGTCACACCCCTGGAGCCTCGGCGGGCCTGGGTCCCAAGGCTGGAGTATGCTGCTGCTGAGGGAGCAAGGGAGGAGGACGTGCCACCTGACCAGCGACCCCTCGGACCTCTAGTGCCCATTCTCCCCTGCGTGGTACCACAGTCTCCCGGTCCAACGTGGCCCTCCTACGGGTAAGCAAAGCCTGGTGTACCCAAGTGACGGTGGAGCAGCTGAGAGGGAAGAGCTGTGAGGAGACCGGCTCTCCACGGCTCCTGCTAGGCAGGTCCCCACCTCCAGCCCACTTCGTTAGAGTCGCCCCACCTGCGAAGCACGGCACCCACCGAGTAGCCCACTTACAAGTCTTGCGATACGCCTGGGGTGCGGCAGTGCAGGTTAAGGGGCAGGAGGCGAGGATACACAAGCCCTGGGGTGTGTGTTTAGCCACGTTCGACTCCCCATGTCCCGTCCAACACCGGGACCCCCGCTAAGGCTTTGTTTCCCCAAGTTACCAGAGAGGACACGGAGTAGTGCTGCCGCCTTGTGGCACACTGCCGTAACAACCTTACAAACCGTGCCGAAGGGCACCTATCATTCACAATGCCTGCGGCCTGCCGCTTTGCAAACGCAGCCCTGCCCTCAAGAAATATCCTGGGCTAGGTAATCTGAAGTGAATTCAAAGCAGGGCCGACTCTCAGGCAGAAACCTTTCAAGACCTCAGTGGTACTCACCCGCGTTTTAGAAAACAGCACATTCAAATGAAAAGATGCTCAGGATCTGTCATGATTAGAGAGTGCAAAGGAAGCTAGGCGAGGGTTTCCCTGGCTGCAGTCCTCACAAACGCTAAAAGCGTTAAGTGCTCAAGAGGGCATGCCCAAAAGGGAAGCCTACCATTGCTGTTGCCGGGATCGTAAATTGGTAACAGCCGGTATGAAGGTCAGTAGGCAAGTTCCTTACCAAACTAAACACTGGAGGGACCCCGAGATTCGGCACACACGCTGCAGGTCGTATAACCAGAGACTAGCATCATTGGAAGGAAGCACTTGCACCCCAGCGGTCGTTGTGGTACCCTTTACCACAGCCAAGACATACAAAGGAACGACATGTCGAGCGCGGGGTGAATGCAGAAAGCTGTTCTGCTACCTACATTCCCTCGACTACCACTCATCCACAGAACAAAATGATCTCATACTATTTGCAGCAGCATGGATGGAGCAGTCGATGATCTCACTAATTCTGGTAAATTAGAGGCAGCAAGGCACAAATCCCAGGCTATCTCTTATATGTGCAGTCTAAATAGGGATACAAAGGAAGCAGCATACAAAGGAAACACAGGTTTACAAAGGGAAGAGAGAAGCGTGGAGTTCTCAGAGGGGGATATTGGAGACCCGGGAAGGGGGAAGTAGGAAGCTGGGATTCTCAGACACACGCTTAACGTATCAAAAAGTGCTCATCAAGGGCGACCCAACCGAAAGCATAGGGAGCGCTACAAAACTTTCCTCAATAAACTGACAGGGCAAAGAACCCGAAACGCTCCAGGGACAGCTCCGATTATAATTGCATCAAGGGGCTGTAGAACTCAAACAGACGCAACGTTGTTTATTAACTATGCTGAAAGGGAAAAGGAGTATTCAAAGACAAGGCAAGGAAGGGGTTAAGAAATGCCTTTCCTCTGTTACCTCAGGCCTCTGCGACGTCATCGGCTGGAGTCACACCCCTGGAGCCTCGGCGGGCCTGGGTCCCAAGGCTGGAGTATGCTGCTGCTGAGGGAGCAAGGGAGGAGGACGTGCCACCTGACCAGCGACCCCTCGGACCTCTAGTGCCCATTCTCCCCTGCGTGGTACCACAGTCTCCCGGTCCAACGTGGCCCTCCTACGGGTAAGCAAAGCCTGGTGTACCCAAGTGACGGTGGAGCAGCTGAGAGGGAAGAGCTGTGAGGAAACCGGCTCTCCACGGCTCCTGCTAGGCAGGTTCCCACCTCCAGCCCACTTCGTTAGAGTCGCCCCACCTGCGAAGCACGGCACCCACCGAGTAGCCCACTTACAAGTCTTGCGATACGCCTGGGGTGCGGCAGTGCAGGTTAAGGGGGAGGAGGCGAGGATACACAAGCCCTGGGGTGTGTGTTTAGCCACGTTCGACTCCCCATGTCCCGTCCAACACCGGGACCCCCGCTAAGGCTTTGTTTCCCCAAGTTACCAGAGAGGACACGGAGTAGTGCTGCCGCCTTGTGGCACACTGCCGTAACAACCTTACAAACCGTGCCGAAGGGCACCTATCATTCACAATGCCTGCGGCCTGCCGCTTTGCAAACGCAGCCCTGCCCTCAAGAAATATCCTGGGCTAGGTAATCTGAAGTGAATTCAAAGCAGGGCCGACTCTCAGGCAGAAACCTTTCAAGACCTCAGTGGTACTCACCCGCGTTTTAGAAAACAGCACATTCAAATGAAAAGATGCTCAGGATCTGTCATGATTAGAGAGTGCAAAGGAAGCTAGGCGAGGGTTTCCCTGGCTGCAGTCCTCACAAACGCTAAAAGCGTTAAGTGCTCAAGAGGGCATGCCCAAAAGGGAAGCCTACCATTGCTGTTGCCGGGATCGTAAATTGGTAACAGCCGGTATGAAGGTCAGTAGGCAAGTTCCTTACCAAACTAAACACTGGAGGGACCCCGAGATTCGGCACACACGCTGCAGGTCGTATAACCAGAGACTAGCATCATTGGAAGGAAGCACTTGCACCCCAGCGGTCGTTGTGGTACCCTTTACCACAGCCAAGACATACAAAGGAACGACATGTCGAGCGCGGGGTGAATGCAGAAAGCTGTTCTGCTACCTACATTCCCTCGACTACCACTCATCCACAGAACAAAATGATCTCATACTATTTGCAGCAGCATGGATGGAGCAGTCGATGATCTCACTAATTCTGGTAAATTAGAGGCAGCAAGGCACAAATCCCAGGCTATCTCTTATATGTGCAGTCTAAATAGGGATACAAAGGAAGCAGCATACAAAGGAAACACAGGTTTACAAAGGGAAGAGAGAAGCGTGGAGTTCTCAGAGGGGGATATTGGAGACCCGGGAAGGGGGAAGTAGGAAGCTGGGATTCTCAGACACACGCTTAACGTATCAAAAAGTGCTCATCAAGGGCGACCCAACCGAAAGCATAGGGAGCGCTACAAAACTTTCCTCAATAAACTGACAGGGCAAAGAACCCGAAACGCTCCAGGGACAGCTCCGATTATAATTGCATCAAGGGGCTGTAGAACTCAAACAGACGCAACGTTGTTTATTAACTATGCTGAAAGGGAAAAGGAGTATTCAAAGACAAGGCAAGGAAGGGGTTAAGAAATGCCTTTCCTCTGTTACCTCAGGCCTCTGCGACGTCATCGGCTGGAGTCACACCCCTGGAGCCTCGGCGGGCCTGGGTCCCAAGGCTGGAGTATGCTGCTGCTGAGGGAGCAAGGGAGGAGGACGTGCCACCTGACCAGCGACCCCTCGGACCTCTAGTGCCCATTCTCCCCTGCGTGGTACCACAGTCTCCCGGTCCAACGTGGCCCTCCTACGGGTAAGCAAAGCCTGGTGTACCCAAGTGACGGTGGAGCAGCTGAGAGGGAAGAGCTGTGAGGAAACCGGCTCTCCACGGCTCCTGCTAGGCAGGTCCCCACCTCCAGCCCACTTCGTTAGAGTCGCCCCACCTGCGAAGCACGGCACCCACCGAGTAGCCCACTTACAAGTCTTGCGATACGCCTGGGGTGCGGCAGTGCAGGTTAAGGGGCAGGAGGCGAGGATACACAAGCCCTGGGGTGTGTGTTTAGCCACGTTCGACTCCCCATGTCCCGTCCAACACCGGGACCCCCGCTAAGGCTTTGTTTCCCCAAGTTACCAGAGAGGACACGGAGTAGTGCTGCCGCCTTGTGGCACACTGCCGTAACAACCTTACAAACCGTGCCGAAGGGCACCTATCATTCACAATGCCTGCGGCCTGCCGCTTTGCAAACGCAGCCCTGCCCTCAAGAAATATCCTGGGCTAGGTAATCTGAAGTGAATTCAAAGCAGGGCCGACTCTCAGGCAGAAACCTTTCAAGACCTCAGTGGTACTCACCCGCGTTTTAGAAAACAGCACATTCAAATGAAAAGATGCTCAGGATCTGTCATGATTAGAGAGTGCAAAGGAAGCTAGGCGAGGGTTTCCCTGGCTGCAGTCCTCACAAACGCTAAAAGCGTTAAGTGCTCAAGAGGGCATGCCCAAAAGGGAAGCCTACCATTGCTGTTGCCGGGATCGTAAATTGGTAACAGCCGGTATGAAGGTCAGTAGGCAAGTTCCTTACCAAACTAAACACTGGAGGGACCCCGAGATTCGGCACACACGCTGCAGGTCGTATAACCAGAGACTAGCATCATTGGAAGGAAGCACTTGCACCCCAGCGGTCGTTGTGGTACCCTTTACCACAGCCAAGACATACAAAGGAACGACATGTCGAGCGCGGGGTGAATGCAGAAAGCTGTTCTGCTACCTACATTCCCTCGACTACCACTCATCCACAGAACAAAATGATCTCATACTATTTGCAGCAGCATGGATGGAGCAGTCGATGATCTCACTAATTCTGGTAAATTAGAGGCAGCAAGGCACAAATCCCAGGCTATCTCTTATATGTGCAGTCTAAATAGGGATACAAAGGAAGCAGCATACAAAGGAAACACAGGTTTACAAAGGGAAGAGAGAAGCGTGGAGTTCTCAGAGGGGGATATTGGAGACCCGGGAAGGGGGAAGTAGGAAGCTGGGATTCTCAGACACACGCTTAACGTATCAAAAAGTGCTCATCAAGGGCGACCCAACCGAAAGCATAGGGAGCGCTACAAAACTTTCCTCAATAAACTGACAGGGCAAAGAACCCGAAACGCTCCAGGGACAGCTCCGATTATAATTGCATCAAGGGGCTGTAGAACTCAAACAGACGCAACGTTGTTTATTAACTATGCTGAAAGGGAAAAGGAGTATTCAAAGACAAGGCAAGGAAGGGGTTAAGAAATGCCTTTCCTCTGTTACCTCAGGCCTCTGCGACGTCATCGGCTGGAGTCACACCCCTGGAGCCTCGGCGGGCCTGGGTCCCAAGGCTGGAGTATGCTGCTGCTGAGGGAGCAAGGGAGGAGGACGTGCCACCTGACCAGCGACCCCTCGGACCTCTAGTGCCCATTCTCCCCTGCGTGGTACCACAGTCTCCCGGTCCAACGTGGCCCTCCTACGGGTAAGCAAAGCCTGGTGTACCCAAGTGACGGTGGAGCAGCTGAGAGGGAAGAGCTGTGAGGAAACCGGCTCTCCACGGCTCCTGCTAGGCAGGTTCCCACCTCCAGCCCACTTCGTTAGAGTCGCCCCACCTGCGAAGCACGGCACCCACCGAGTAGCCCACTTACAAGTCTTGCGATACGCCTGGGGTGCGGCAGTGCAGGTTAAGGGGCAGGAGGCGAGGATACACAAGCCCTGGGGTGTGTGTTTAGCCACGTTCGACTCCCCATGTCCCGTCCAACACCGGGACCCCCGCTAAGGCTTTGTTTCCCCAAGTTACCAGAGAGGACACGGAGTAGTGCTGCCGCCTTGTGGCACACTGCCGTAACAACCTTACAAACCGTGCCGAAGGGCACCTATCATTCACAATGCCTGCGGCCTGCCGCTTTGCAAACGCAGCCCTGCCCTCAAGAAATATCCTGGGCTAGGTAATCTGAAGTGAATTCAAAGCAGGGCCGACTCTCAGGCAGAAACCTTTCAAGACCTCAGTGGTACTCACCCGCGTTTTAGAAAACAGCACATTCAAATGAAAAGATGCTCAGGATCTGTCATGATTAGAGAGTGCAAAGGAAGCTAGGCGAGGGTTTCCCTGGCTGCAGTCCTCACAAACGCTAAAAGCGTTAAGTGCTCAAGAGGGCATGCCCAAAAGGGAAGCCTACCATTGCTGTTGCCGGGATCGTAAATTGCTAACAGCCGGTATGAAGGTCAGTAGGCAAGTTCCTTACCAAACTAAACACTGGAGGGACCCCGAGATTCGGCACACACGCTGCAGGTCGTATAACCAGAGACTAGCATCATTGGAAGGAAGCACTTGCACCCCAGCGGTCGTTGTGGTACCCTTTACCACAGCCAAGACATACAAAGGAACGACATGTCGAGCGCGGGGTGAATGCAGAAAGCTGTTCTGCTACCTACATTCCCTCGACTACCACTCATCCACAGAACAAAATGATCTCATACTATTTGCAGCAGCATGGATGGAGCAGTCGATGATCTCACTAATTCTGGTAAATTAGAGGCAGCAAGGCACAAATCCCAGGCTATCTCTTATATGTGCAGTCTAAATAGGGATACAAAGGAAGCAGCATACAAAGGAAACACAGGTTTACAAAGGGAAGAGAGAAGCGTGGAGTTCTCAGAGGGGGATATTGGAGACCCGGGAAGGGGGAAGTAGGAAGCTGGGATTCTCAGACACACGCTTAACGTATCAAAAAGTGCTCATCAAGGGCGACCCAACCGAAAGCATAGGGAGCGCTACAAAACTTTCCTCAATAAACTGACAGGGCAAAGAACCCGAAACGCTCCAGGGACAGCTCCGATTATAATTGCATCAAGGGGCTGTAGAACTCAAACAGACGCAACGTTGTTTATTAACTATGCTGAAAGGGAAAAGGAGTATTCAAAGACAAGGCAAGGAAGGGGTTAAGAAATGCCTTTCCTCTGTTACCTCAGGCCTCTGCGACGTCATCGGCTGGAGTCACACCCCTGGAGCCTCAGCGGGCCTGGGTCCCAAGGCTGGAGTATGCTGCTGCTGAGGGAGCAAGGGAGGAGGACGTGCCACCTGACCAGCGACCCCTCGGACCTCTAGTGCCCATTCTCCCCTGCGTGGTACCACAGTCTCCCGGTCCAACGTGGCCCTCCTACGGGTAAGCAAAGCCTGGTGTACCCAAGTGACGGTGGAGCAGCTGAGAGGGAAGAGCTGTGAGGAGACCGGCTCTCCACGGCTCCTGCTAGGCAGGTTCCCACCTCCAGCCCACTTCGTTAGAGTCGCCCCACCTGCGAAGCACGGCACCCACCGAGTAGCCCACTTACAAGTCTTGCGATACGCCTGGGGTGCGGCAGTGCAGGTTAAGGGGCAGGAGGCGAGGATACACAAGCCCTGGGGTGTGTGTTTAGCCACGTTCGACTCCCCATGTCCCGTCCAACACCGGGACCCCCGCTAAGGCTTTGTTTCCCCAAGTTACCAGAGAGGACACGGAGTAGTGCTGCCGCCTTGTGGCACACTGCCGTAACAACCTTAGAAACCGTACCGAAGGGCAGCTATCATTCACAATGCCTGCGGCCTGCCGCTTTGCAAACGCAGCCCTGCCCTCAAGAATTATCCTGGGCTAGGTAATCTGAAGTGAATTCAAAGCAGGGCCGACTCTCAGGCAGAAACCTTTCAAGACCTCAGTGGTACTCACCCGCGTTTTAGAAAACAGCACATTCAAATGAAAAGATGCTCAGGATCGGTCATGATTAGAGAGTGCAAAGGAAGCTAGGCGAGGGTTTCCCTGGCTGCAGTCCTCACAAACGCTAAAAGCGTTAAGTGCTCAAGAGGGCATGCCCAAAAGGGAAGCCTACCATTGCTGTTGCCGGGATCGTAAATTGGTAACAGCCGGTTTGAAGGTCAGTAGGCAAGTTCCTTACCAAACTAAACACTGGAGGGACCCCGAGATTAGGCACACACGCTGCAGGTCGTATAACCAGAGACTAGCATCATTGGAAGGAAGCACTTGCACCCCAGCGGTCGTTGTGGTACCCTTTACCACGGCCAAGACATACAAAGGAACGACATGTCGAGCGCGGGGTGAATGCAGAAAGCTGTTCTGCTACCTACATTCCCTGGACTACCACTCATCCACAGAACAAAATATTCTCATACTATTTGCAGCAGCATGGATGGAGCAGTCGCTGATCTCACTAATTCTGGTAAATTAGAGGCAGCAAGGCACAAATCCCAGGCTATCTCTTATATGTGCAGTCTAAATAGGGATACAAAGGAAGCAGCATACAAAGGAAACACAGGTTTACAAAGGGAAGAGAGAAGCGTGGAGTTCTCAGAGGGGGATATTGGAGACCCGGGAAGGGGGAAGTAGGAAGCTGGGATTCTCAGACACACGCTTAACGTATCAAAAAGTGCTCATCAAGGGCGACCCAACCGAAAGCATAGGGAGCGCTACAAAACTTTCCTCAATAAACTGACAGGGCAAAGAACCCGAAACGCTCCAGGGACAGCTCCGATTATAATTGCATCAAGGGGCTGTAGAACTCAAACAGACGCAACGTTGTTTATTAACTATGCTGAAAGGGAAAAGGAGTATTCAAAGACAAGGCAAGGAAGGGGTTAAGAAATGCCTTTCCTCTGTTACCTCAGGCCTCTGCGACGTCATCGGCTGGAGTCACACCCCTGGAGCCTCGGCGGGCCTGGGTCCCAAGGCTGGAGTATGCTGCTGCTGAGGGAGCAAGGGAGGAGGACGTGCCACCTGACCAGCGACCCCTCGGACCTCTAGTGCCCATTCTCCCCTGCGTGGTACCACAGTCTCCCGATCCAACGTGGCCCTCCTACGGGTAAGCAAAGCCTGGTGTACCCAAGTGACGGTGGAGCAGCTGAGAGGGAAGAGCTGTGAGGAGACCGGGTCGCCACGGCTCCTGCTAGGCAGGTTCCCACCTCCAGCCCACTTCGTTAGAGTCGCCCCACCTGCGAAGCACGACACCCACCGAGTAGCCCACTTACAAGTCTTGCGATACGCCTGGGGTGGTGCAGTGCAGGTTAAGGGGGAGGAGGCGAGGATACACAAGCCCTGGGGTGTGTGTTTAGCCACGTTCGACTCCCCATGTCCCGTCCAACACCGGGACCCCCGCTAAGGCTTTGTTTCCCCAAGTTACCAGAGAGGACACGGAGTAGTGCTGCCGCCTTGTGGCACACTGCCGTAACAACCTTACAAACCGTGCCGAAGGGCACCTATCATTCACAATGCCTGCGGCCTGCCGCTTTGCAAACGCAGCCCTGCCCTCAAGAATTATCCTGGGCTAGGTAATCTGAAGTGAATTCAAAGCAGGGCCGACTCTCAGGCAGAAACCTTTCAAGACCTCAGTGCTACTCACCCGCGTTTTAGAAAACAGCACATTCAAATGAAAAGATGCTCAGGATCTGTCATGATTAGAGAGTGCAAAGGAAGCTAGGCGAGGGTTTCCCTGGCTGCAGTCCTCAGAAACGCTAAAAGCGTTAAGTGCTCAAGAGGGCATGCCCAAAAGGGAAGCCTACCATTGCTGTTGCCAGGATCGTAAATTGGTAACAGCCGGTATGAAGGTCAGTAGGCAAGTTCCTCACCAAACTAAACACTGGAGGGACCCCGAGATTCGGCACACACGCTGCAGGTCGTATAACCAGAGACTAGCATCATTGGAAGGAAGCACTTGCACCCCAGCGGTCGTTGTGGTACCCTTTACCACAGCCAAGACATACAAAGGAACGACATGTCGAGCGCGGGGTGAATGCAGAAAGCTGTTCTGCTACCTACATTCCCTCGACTACCACTCATCCACAGAACAAAATGATCTCATACTATTTGCAGCAGCATGGATGGAGCAGTCGATGATCTCACTAATTCTGGTAAATTAGAGGCAGCAAGGCACAAATCCCAGGCTATCTCTTATATGTGCAGTCTAAATAGGGATACAAAGGAAGCAGCATACAAAGGAAACACAGGTTTACAAAGGGAAGAGAGAAGCGTGGAGTTCTCAGAGGGGGATATTGGAGACCCGGGAAGGGGGAAGTAGGAAGCTGGGATTCTCAGACACACGCTTAACGTATCAAAAAGTGCTCATCAAGGGCGACCCAACCGAAAGCATAGGGAGCGCTACAAAACTTTCCTCAATAAACTGACAGGGCAAAGAACCCGACACGCTCCAGAGACAGCTCCGATTATAATTGCATCAAGGGGCTGTAGAACTCAAACAGACGCAACGTTGTTTATTAACTATGCTGAAAGGGAAAAGGAGTATTCAAAGACAAGGCAAGGAAGGGGTTAAGAAATGCCTTTCCTCTGTTACCTCAGGCCTCTGCGACGTCATCGGCTGGAGTCACACCCCTGGAGCCTCGGCGGGCCTGGCTCCCAAGGCTGGAGTATGCTGCTGCTGAGGGAGCAAGGGAGGAGGACGTGCCACCTGACCAGCGACCCCTCGGACCTCTAGTGCCCATTCTCCCCTGCGTGGTACCACAGTCTCCCGGTCCAACGTGGCCCTCCTACGGGTAAGAAAAGCCTGGTGTACCCAAGTGACGGTGGAGCAGCTGAGAGGGAAGAGCTGTGAGGAGACCGGCTCTCCACGGCTCCTGCTAGGCAGGTCCCCGCCTCCAGCCCACTTCGTTATAGTCGCCCCACCTGCGAAGCACGGCACCCACCGAGTAGCCCACTTACAAGTCTTGCGATACGCCTGGGGTGCGGCAGTGCAGGTTAAGGGGCAGGAGGCGAGGATACACAAGCCCTGGGGTGTGTGTTTAGCCACGTTCGACTCCCCATGTCCCGTCCAACACCGGGACCCCCGCTAAGGCTTTGTTTCCCCAAGTTACCAGAGAGGACACGGAGTAGTGCTGCCGCCTTGTGGCACACTGCCGTAACAACCTTACAAACCGTGCCGAAGGGCACCTATCATTCACAATGCCTGCGGCCTGCCGCTTTGCAAACGCAGCCCTGCCCTCAAGAATTATCCTGGGCTAGGTAATCTGAAGTGAATTCAAAGCAGGGCCGACTCTCAGGCAGAAACCTTTCAAGACCTCAGTGGTACTCACCCGCGTTTTAGAAAACAGCACATTCAAATGAAAAGATGCTCAGGATCTGTCATGATTAGAGAGTGCAAAGGAAGCTAGGCGAGGGTTTCCCTGGCTGCAGTCCTCAGAAACGCTAAAAGCGTTAAGTGCTCAAGAGGGCATGCCCAAAAGAGAAGCCTACCATTGCTGTTGCCGGGATCGTAAATTGGTAACAGCCGGTATGAAGGTCAGTAGGCAAGTTCCTTACCAAACTAAACACTGGAGGGACCCCGAGATTCGGCACACACGCTGCAGGTCGTATAACCAGAGACTAGCATCATTGGAAGGAAGCACTTGCACCCCAGCGGTCGTTGTGGTACCCTTTACCACAGCCAAGACATACAAAGGAACGACATGTCGAGCGCGGGGTGAATGCAGAAAGCTGTTCTGCTACCTACATTCCCTCGACTACCACTCATCCACAGAACAAAATGATCTCATACTATTTGCAGCAGCATGGATGGAGCAGTCGATGATCTCACTAATTCTGGTAAATTAGAGGCAGCAAGGCACAAATCCCAGGCTATCTCTTATATGTGCAGTCTAAATAGGGATACAAAGGAAGCAGCATACAAAGGAAACACAGGTTTACAAAGGGAAGAGAGAAGCGTGGAGTTCTCAGAGGGGGATATTGGAGACCCGGGAAGGGGGAAGTAGGAAGCTGGGATTCTCAGACACACGCTTAACGTATCAAAAAGTGCTCATCAAGGGCGACCCAACCGAAAGCATAGGGAGCGCTACAAAACTTTCCTCAATAAACTGACAGGGCAAAGAACCCGAAACGCTCCAGGGACAGCTCCGATTATAATTGCATCAAGGGGCTGTAGAACTCAAACAGACGCAACGTTGTTTATTAACTATGCTGAAAGGGAAAAGGAGTATTCAAAGACAAGGCAAGGAAGGGGTTAAGAAATGCCTTTCCTCTGTTACCTCAGGCCTCTGCGACGTCATCGGCTGGAGTCACACCCCTGGAGCCTCGGCGGGCCTGGGTCCCAAGGCTGGAGTATGCTGCTGCTGAGGGAGCAAGGGAGGAGGACGTGCCACCTGACCAGCGACCCCTCGGACCTCTAGTGCCCATTCTCCCCTGCGTGGTACCACAGTCTCCCGGTCCAACGTGGCCCTCCTACGGGTAAGCAAAGCCTGGTGTACCCAAGTGACGGTGGAGCAGCTGAGAGGGAAGAGCTGTGAGGAGACCGGCTCTCCACGGCTCCTGCTAGGCAGGTTCCCACCTCCAGCCCACTTCGTTAGAGTCGCCCCACCTGCGAAGCACGGCACCCACCGAGTAGCCCACTTACAAGTCTTGCGATACGCCTGGGGTGCGGCAGTGCAGGTTAAGGGGCAGGAGGCGAGGATACACAAGCCCTGGGGTGTGTGTTTAGCCACGTTCGACTCCCCATGTCCCGTCCAACACCGGGACCCCCGCTAAGGCTTTGTTTCCCCAAGTTACCAGAGAGGACACGGAGTAGTGCTGCCGCCTTGTGGCACACTGCCGTAACAACCTTACAAACCGTGCCGAAGGGCACCTATCATTCACAATGCCTGCGGCCTGCCGCTTTGCAAACGCAGCCCTGCCCTCAAGAATTATCCTGGGCTAGGTAATCTGAAGTGAATTCAAAGCAGGGCCGACTCTCAGGCAGAAACCTTTCAAGACCTCAGTGGTGCTCACCCGCGTTTTAGAAAACAGCACATTCAAATGAAAAGATGCTCAGGATCTGTCATGATTAGACAGTGCAAAGGAAGCTAGGCGAGGGTTTCCCTGGCTGCAGTCCTCACAAACGCTAAAAGCGTTAAGTGCTCAAGAGGGCATGCCCAAAAGGGAAGCCTACCATTGCTGTTGCCGGGATCGTAAATTGGTAACAGCCGGTATGAAGGTCAGTAGGCAAGTTCCTTACCAAACTAAACACTGGAGGGACCCCGAGATTCGGCACACACGCTGCAGGTCGTATAACCAGAGACTAGCATCATTGGAAGGAAGCACTTGCACCCCAGCGGTCGTTGTGGTACCCTTTACCACAGCCAAGACATACAAAGGAACGACATGTCGAGCGCGGGGTGAATGCAGAAAGCTGTTCTGCTACCTACATTCCCTCGACTACCACTCATCCACAGAACAAAATGATCTCATACTATTTGCAGCAGCATGGATGGAGCAGTCGATGATCTCACTAATTCTGGTAAATTAGAGGCAGCAAGGCACAAATCCCAGGCTATCTCTTATATGTGCAGTCTAAATAGGGATACAAAGGAAGCAGCATACAAAGGAAACACAGGTTTACAAAGGGAAGAGAGAAGCGTGGAGTTCTCAGAGGGGGATATTGGAGACCCGGGAAGGGGGAAGTAGGAAGCTGGGATTCTCAGACACACGCTTAACGTATCAAAAAGTGCTCATCAAGGGCGACCCAACCGAAAGCATAGGGAGCGCTACAAAACTTTCCTCAATAAACTGACAGGGCAAAGAACCCGAAACGCTCCAGGGACAGCTCCGATTATAATTGCATCAAGGGGCTGTAGAACTCAAACAGACGCAACGTTGTTTATTAACTATGCTGAAAGGGAAAAGGAGTATTCAAAGACAAGGCAAGGAAGGGGTTAAGAAATGCCTTTCCTCTGTTACCTCAGGCCTCTGCGACGTCATCGGCTGGAGTCACACCCCTGGAGCCTCGGCGGGCCTGGGTCCCAAGGCTGGAGTATGCTGCTGCTGAGGGAGCAAGGGAGGAGGACGTGCCACCTGACCAGCGACCCCTCGGACCTCTAGTGCCCATTCTCCCCTGCGTGGTACCACAGTCTCCCGGTCCAACGTGGCCCTCCTACGGGTAAGCAAAGCCTGGTGTACCCAAGTGACGGTGGAGCAGCTGAGAGGGAAGAGCTGTGAGGAGACCGGCTCTCCACGGCTCCTGCTAGGCAGGTTCCCACCTCCAGCCCACTTCGTTAGAGTCGCCCCACCTGCGAAGCACGGCACCCACCGAGTAGCCCACTTACAAGTCTTGCGATACGCCTGGGGTGCGGCAGTGCAGGTTAAGGGGCAGGAGGCGAGGATACACAAGCCCTGGGGTGTGTGTTTAGCCACGTTCGACTCCCCATGTCCCGTCCAACACCGGGACCCCCGCTAAGGCTTTGTTTCCCCAAGTTACCAGAGAGGACACGGAGTAGTGCTGCCGCCTTGTGGCACACTGCCGTAACAACCTTACAAACCGTGCCGAAGGGCACCTATCATTCACAATGCCTGCGGCCTGCCGCTTTGCAAACGCAGCCCTGCCCTCAAGAAATATCCTGGGCTAGGTAATCTGAAGTGAATTCAAAGCAGGGCCGACTCTCAGGCAGAAACCTTTCAAGACCTCAGTGGTACTCACCCGCGTTTTAGAAAACAGCACATTCAAATGAAAAGATGCTCAGGATCTGTCATGATTAGAGAGTGCAAAGGAAGCTAGGCGAGGGTTTCCCTGGCTGCAGTCCTCACAAACGCTAAAAGCGTTAAGTGCTCAAGAGGGCATGCCCAAAAGGGAAGCCTACCATTGCTGTTGCCGGGATCGTAAATTGGTAACAGCCGGTATGAAGGTCAGTAGGCAAGTTCCTTACCAAACTAAACACTGGAGGGACCCCGAGATTCGGCACACACGCTGCAGGTCGTATAACCAGAGACTAGCATCATTGGAAGGAAGCACTTGCACCCCAGCGGTCGTTGTGGTACCCTTTACCACAGCCAAGACATACAAAGGAACGACATGTCGAGCGCGGGGTGAATGCAGAAAGCTGTTCTGCTACCTACATTCCCTCGACTACCACTCATCCACAGAACAAAATGATCTCATACTATTTGCAGCAGCATGGATGGAGCAGTCGATGATCTCACTAATTCTGGTAAATTAGAGGCAGCAAGGCACAAATCCCAGGCTATCTCTTATATGTGCAGTCTAAATAGGGATACAAAGGAAGCAGCATACAAAGGAAACACAGGTTTACAAAGGGAAGAGAGAAGCGTGGAGTTCTCAGAGGGGGATATTGGAGACCCGGGAAGGGGGAAGTAGGAAGCTGGGATTCTCAGACACACGCTTAACGTATCAAAAAGTGCTCATCAAGGGCGACCCAACCGAAAGCATAGGGAGCGCTACAAAACTTTCCTCAATAAACTGACAGGGCAAAGAACCCGAAACGCTCCAGGGACAGCTCCGATTATAATTGCATCAAGGGGCTGTAGAACTCAAACAGACGCAACGTTGTTTATTAACTATGCTGAAAGGGAAAAGGAGTATTCAAAGACAAGGCAAGGAAGGGGTTAAGAAATGCCTTTCCTCTGTTACCTCAGGCCTCTGCGACGTCATCGGCTGGAGTCACACCCCTGGAGCCTTGGCGGGCCTAAGTCCCAAGGCTGGAGTATGCTGCTGCTGAGGGAGCAAGGGAGGAGGACGTGCCACCTGACCAGCGACCCCTCGGACCTCTAGTGCCCATTCTCCCCTGCGTGGTACCACAGTCTCCCGGTCCAACGTGGCCCTCCTACGGGTAAGCAAAGCCTGGTGTACCCAAGTGACGGTGGAGCAGCTGAGAGGGAAGAGCTGTGAGGACATCGGCTCTCCACGGCTCCTGCTAGGCAGGTTCCCACCTCCAGCCCACTTCGTTAGAGTCGCCCCACCTGCGAAGCACGGCACCCACCGAGTAGCCCACTTACAAGTCTTGCGATACGCCTGGGGTGCGGCAGTGCAGGTTAAGGGGCAGGAGGCGAGGATACACAAGCCCTGGGGTGTGTGTTTAGCCACGTTCGACTCCCCATGTCCCGTCCAACACCGGGACCCCCGCTAAGGCTTTGTTTCCCCAAGTTACCAGAGAGGACACGGAGTAGTGCTGCCGCCTTGTGGCACACTGCCGTAACAACCTTACAAACCGTGCCGAAGGGCACCTATCATTCACAATGCCTGCGGCCTGCCGCTTTGCAAACGCAGCCCTGCCCTCAAGAAATATCCTGGGCTAGGTAATCTGAAGTGAATTCAAAGCAGGGCCGACTCTCAGGCAGAAACCTTTCAAGACCTCAGTGGTACTCACCCGCGTTTTAGAAAACAGCACATTCAAATGAAAAGATGCTCAGGATCTGTCATGATTAGACAGTGCAAAGGAAGCTAGGCGAGGGTTTCCCTGGCTGCAGTCCTCACAAACGCTAAAAGCGTTAAGTGCTCAAGAGGGCATGCCCAAAAGAGAAGCCTACCATTGCTGTTGCCGGGATCGTAAATTGGTAACAGCCGGTATGAAGGTCAGTAGGCAAGTTCCTTACCAAACTAAACACTGGAGGGACCCCGAGATTCGGCAGACCCGCTGCAGGTCGTATAACCAGAGACCAGCATCATTGGAAGGAAGCACTTGCACCCCAGCGGTCGTTGTGGTACCCTTTACCACAGCCAAGACATACAAAGGAACGACATGTCGAGCGCGGGGTGAATGCAGAAAGCTGTTCTGCTACCTACATTCCCTCGACTACCACTCATCCACAGAACAAAATGATCTCATACTATTTGCAGCAGCATAGATGGAGCAGTCGATGATCTCACTAATTCTGGTAAATTAGAGGCAGCAAGGCACAAATCCCAGGCTATCTCTTATATGTGCAGTCTAAATAGGGATACAAAGGAAGCAGCATACAAAGGAAACACAGGTTCACAAAGGGAAGAGAGAAGCGTGGAGTTCTCAGAGGGGGATATTGGAGACCCTGGGAAGGGGGAAGTAGGAAGCTGGGATTCTCAGACACACGCTTAACGTATCAAAAAGTGCTCATCAAGGGAGACCCAACCGAAAGCATAGGGAGCGCTACAAAACATTCCTCAATAAACTGACAGGGCAAAGAACCCGAAACGCTACAGGGACAGCTCCGATTATAATTGCATCAAGGGGCTGTAGAACTCAAACAGACGCAACGTTGTTTATTAACTATGCTGAAAGGGAAAAGGAGTATTCAAAGACAAGGCAAGGAAGGGGTTAAGAAATGCCTTTCCTCTGTTACCTCAGGCCTCTGCGACGTCATCGGCTGGAGTCAGACCCCTGGAGCCTCGGCGGGCCTGGGTCCCAAGGCTGGAGTATGCTGCTGCTGAGGGAACAAGGGAGGAGGACGTGCCACCTGACCAGCGACCCCTCGGACCTCTAGTGCCCATTCTCCCCTGCGTGGTACCACAGTCTCCCGGTCCAACGTGGCCCTCCTACGGGTAAGCAAAGCCTGGTGTACACAAGTGACGGTGGAGCAGCTGAGAGGGAAGAGCTGTGAGGAAACCGGCTCTCCACGGCTCCTGCTAGGCAGGTTCCCACCTCCAGCCCACTTCGTTAGAGTCGCCCCACCTGCGAAGCACGGCACCCACCGAGTAGCCCACTTACAAGTCTTGCGATACGCCTGGGGTGCGGCAGTGCAGGTTAAGGGGCAGGAGGCGAGGATACACAAGCCCTGGGGTGTGTGTTTAGCCACGTTCGACTCCCCATGTCCGGTCCAACACCGGGACCCCCGCTAAGGCTTTGTTTCCCCAAGTTACCAGAGAGGACACGGAGTAGTGCTGCCGCCTTGTGGCACACTGCCGTAACAACCTTACAAACCGTGCCGAAGGGCACCTATCATTCACAATGCCTGCGGCCTGCCGCTTTGCAAACGCAGCCCTGCCCTCAAGAAATATCCTGGGCTAGGTAATCTGAAGTGAATTCAAAGCAGGGCCGACTCTCAGGCAGAAACCTTTCAAGACCTCAGTGGTACTCACCCGCGTTTTAGAAAACAACACATTCAAATGAAAAGATGCTCAGGATCTGTCATGATTAGAGAGTGCAAAGGAAGCTAGGCGAGGGTTTCCCTGGCTGCAGTCCTCACAAACGCTAAAAGCGTTAAGTGCACAAGAGGGCATGCCCAAAAGGGAAGCCTGCCATTGCTGTTGCCGGGATCGTAAATTGGTAACAGCCGGTATGAAGGTCAGTAGGCAAGTTTCTTACCAAACTAAACACTTTAGGGACCCCGAGATTCGGCACACACGCTGCAGGTCGTATAACCAGAGACTAGCATCATTGGAAGGAAGCACTTGCACCCCAGCGGTCGTTGTGGTACCCTTTACCACAGCCAAGACATACAAAGGAACGACATGTCGAGCGCGGGGTGAATGCAGAAAGCTGTTCTGCTACCTACATTCCCTCGACTACCACTCATCCACAGAACAAAATGATCTCATACTATTTGCAGCAGCATGGATGGAGCAGTCGATGATCTCACTAATTCTGGTAAATTAGAGGCAGCAAGGCACAAATCCCAGGCTATCTCTTATATGTGCATTCTAAATAGGGATACAAAGGAAGCAGCATACAAAGGAAACACAGGTTTACAAAGGGAAGAGAGAAGCGTGGAGTTCTCAGAGGGGGATATTGGAGACCCGGGAAGGGGGAAGTAGGAAGCTGGGATTCTCAGACACACGCTTAACGTATCAAAAAGTGCTCATCAAGGGCGACCCAACCGAAAGCATAGGGAGCGCTACAAAACTTTCCTCAATAAACTGACAGGGCAAAGAACCCGAAACGCTCCAGGGACAGCTCCGATTATAATTGCATCAAGGGGCTGTAGAACTCAAACAGACGCAACGTTGTTTATTAACTATGCTGAAAGGGAAAAGGAGTATTCAAAGACAAGGCAAGGAAGGGGTTAAGAAATGCCTTTCCTCTGTTACCTCAGGCCTCTGCGACGTCATCGGCTGGAGTCAGACCCCTGGAGCCTCGGCGGGCCTGGGTCCCAAGGCTGGAGTATGCTGCTGCTGAGGGAGCAAGGGAGGAGGACGTGCCACCTGACCAGCGACCCCTCGGACCTCTAGTGCCCATTCTCCCCTGCGTGGTACCACAGTCTCCCGGTCCAACGTGGCCCTCCTACGGGTAAGCAAAGCCTGGTGTACACAAGTGACGGTGGAGCAGCTGAGAGGGAAGAGCTGTGAGGAAACCGGCTCTCCACGGCTCCTGCTAGGCAGGTTCCCACCTCCAGCCCACTTCGTTAGAGTCGCCCCACCTGCGAAGCACGGCACCCACCGAGTAGCCCACTTACAAGTCTTGCGATACGCCTGGGGTGCAGCAGTGCAGGTTAAGGGGGAGGAGGCGAGGGTACACAAGCCCTGGGGTGTGTGTTTAGCCACGTTCGACTCCCCATGTCCGGTCCAACACCGGGACCCCCGCTAAGGCTTTGTTTCCCCAAGTTACCAGAGAGGACACGGAGTAGTGCTGCCGCCTTGTGGCACACTGCCGTAACAACCTTACAAACCGTGCCGAAGGGCACCTATCATTCACAATGCCTGCGGCCTGCCGCTTTGCAAACGCAGCCCTGCCCTCAAGAAATATCCTGGGCTAGGTAATCTGAAGTGAATTCAAAGCAGGGCCGACTCTCAGGCAGAAACCTTTCAAGACCTCAGTGGTACTCACCCGCGTTTTAGAAAACAGCACATTCAAATGAAAAGATGCTCAGGATCTGTCATGATTAGAGAGTGCAAAGGAAGCTAGGCGAGGGTTTCCCTGGCTGCAGTCCTCACAAACGCTAAAAGCGTTAAATGCTCAAGAGGGCATGCCCAAAAGGGAAGCCTACCATTGCTGTTGCCGGGATCGAAAATTGGTAACAGCCGGTATGAAGGTCAGTAGGCAAGTTCCTTACCAAACTAAACACTGGAGGGACCCCGAGATTCGGCACACACGCTGCAGGTCGTATAACCAGAGACCAGCATCATTGGAAGGAAGCACTTCCACCCCAGCGGTCGTTGTGGTACCCTTTACCACAGCCAAGACATACAAAGGAACGACATGTCGAGCGCGGGGTGAATGCAGAAAGCTGTTCTGCTACCTACATTCCCTCGACTACCACTCATCCACAGAACAAAATGATCTCATACTATTTGCAGCAGCATAGATGGAGCAGTCGATGATCTCACTAATTCTGGTAAATTAGAGGCAGCAAGGCACAAATCCCAGGCTATCTCTTATATGTGCAGTCTAAATAGGGATACAAAGGAAGCAGCATACAAAGGAAACACAGGTTCACAAAGGGAAGAGAGAAGCGTGGAGTTCTCAGAGGGGGATATTGGAGACCCGGGAAGGGGGAAGTAGGAAGCTGGGATTCTCAGACACACGCTTAACGTATCAAAAAGTGCGCATCAAGGGCGACCGAACCGAAAGCATAGGGAGCGCTACAAAACTTTCCTCAATAAACTGACAGGGCAAAGAACCCGAAACGCTCCAGGGACAGCTCCGATTATAATTGCATCAAGGGGCTGTAGAACTCAAACAGACGCAACGTTGTTTATTAACTATGCTGAAAGGGAAAAGGAGTATTCAAAGACAAGGCAAGGAAGGGGTTAAGAAATGCCTTTCCTCTGTTACCTCAGGCCTCTGCGACGTCATCGGCTGGAGTCACACCCCTGGAGCCTCGGCGGGCCTGGGTCCCAAGGCTGGAGTATGCTGCTGCTGAGGGAGCAAGGGAGGAGGACGTGCCACCTGACCAGCGACCCCTCGGACCTCTAGTGCCCATTCTCCCCTGCGTGGTACCACAGTCTCCCGGTCCAACGTGGCCCTCCTACGGGTAAGCAAAGCCTGGTGTACCCAAGTGACGGTGGAGCAGCTGAGAGGGAAGAGCTGTGAGGAAACCGGCTCTCCACAGCTCCTGCTAGGCAGGTCCCCACCTCCAGCCCACTTCGTTACAGCCGCCCCACCTGCGAAGCACGGTACCCACCGAGTAGCCCACTTACAAGTCTTGCGATACGCCTGGGGTGCGGCAGTGCAGGTTAAGGGGCAGGAGGCGAGGATACACAAGCCCTGGGGTGTGTGTTTAGCCACGTTCGACTCCCCATGTCCCGTCCAACACCGGGACCCCCGCTAAGGCTTTGTTTCCCCAAGTTACCAGAGAGGACACGGAGTAGTGCTGCCGCCTTGTGGCACACTGCCGTAACAACCTTACAAACCGTGCCGAAGGGCACCTATCATTCACAATGCCTGCGGCCTGCCGCTTTGCAAACGCAGCCCTGCCCTCAAGAAATATCCTGGGCTAGGTAATCTGAAGTGAATTCAAAGCAGGGCCGACTCTCAGGCAGAAACCTTTCAAGACCTCAGTGGTACTCACCCGCGTTTTAGAAAACAGCACATTCAAATGAAAAGATGCTCAGGATCTGTCATGATTAGAGAGTGCAAAGGAAGCTAGGCGAGGGTTTCCCTGGCTGCAGTCCTCACCAACGCTAAAAGCGTTAAGTGCCCAAGAGGGCATGCCCAAAAGGGAAGCCTACCATTGCTGTTGCCGGGATCGTAAATTGGTAACAGCCGGTATGAAGGTCAGTAGGCAAGTTCCTTACCAAACTAAACACTGGAGGGACCCCGAGATTCGGCACACACGCTGCAGGTCGTATAACCAGAGACCAGCATCATTGGAAGGAAGCACTTGCACCCCAGCGGTCGTTGTGGTACCCTTTACCACAGCCAAGACATACAAAGGAACGACATGTCGAGCGCGGGGTGAATGCAGAAAGCTGTTCTGCTACCTACATTCCCTCGACTACCACTCATCCACAGAACAAAATGATCTCATACTATTTGCAGCAGCATGGATGGAGCAGTCGATGATCTCACTAATTCTGGTAAATTAGAGGCAGCAAGGCACAAATCCCAGGCTATCTCTTATATGTGCAGTCTAAATAGGGATACAAAGGAAGCAGCATACAAAGGAAACACAGGTTTACAAAGGGAAGAGAGAAGCGTGGAGTTCTCAGAGGGGTATATTGGAGACCCGGGAAGGGGGAAGTAGGAAGCTGGGATTCTCAGACACACGCTTAACGTATCAAAAAGTGCTCATCAAGGGCGACCCAACCGAAAGCATAGGGAGCGCCACAAAACTTTCCTCAATAAACTGACAGGGCAAAGAACCCGAAACGCTCCAGGGACAGCTCCGATTATAATTGCATCAAGGGGCTGTAGAACTCAAACAGACGCAACGTTGTTTATTAACTATGCTGAAAGGGAAAAGGAGTATTCAAAGACAAGGCAAGGAAGGGGTTAAGAAATGCTTTTCCTCTGTTACCTCAGGCCTCTGCGACGTTATCGGTTGGAGTCACACCCCTGGAGCCTCGGCGGGCCTGGGTCCCAAGGCTGGAGTATGCTGCTGCTGAGGGAGCAAGGGAGGAGGACGTGCCACCTGACCAGCGACCCCTCGGACCTCTAGTGTCCATTCTCCCCTGCGTGGTACCACAGTCTCCCGGTCCAACGTGGCCCTCCTACGGGTAAGCAAATCCTGGTGTACCCAAGTGACGGTGGAGCAGCTGAGTGGGAAGAGCTGTGAGGAAACCGGCTCTCCACGGCTCCTGCTATGCAGGTCCCCACCTCCAGCCCACTTCGTTAGAGTCGCCCCACCTGCGAAGCACGGCACCCACCGAGTAGCCCACTTACAAGTCTTGCGATACGCCTGGGGTGCGGCAGTGCAGGTTAAGGGGCAGGAGGCGAGGATACACAAGCCCTGGGGTGTGTGTTTAGCCACGTTCGACTCCCCATGTCCCGTCCAACACCGGGACCCCCGCTAAGGCTTTGTTTCCCCAAGTTACCAGAGAGGACACGGAGTAGTGCTGCCGCCTTGTGGCACACTGCCGTAACAACCTTACAAACCGTGCCGAAGGGCACCTATCATTCACAATGCCTGCGGCCTGCCGCTTTGCAAACGCAGCCCTGCCCTCAAGAAATATCCTGGGCTAGGTAATCTGAAGTGAATTCAAAGCAGGGCCGACTCTCAGGCAGAAACCTTTCAAGACCTCAGTGGTACTCACCCGCGTTTTAGAAAACAGCACATTCAAATGAAAAGATGCTCAGGATCTGTCATGATTAGAGAGTGCAAAGGAAGCTAGGCGAGGGTTTCCCTGGCTGCAGTCCTCACAAACGCTAAAAGCGTTAAGTGCTCAAGAGGGCATGCCCAAAAGGGAAGCCTACCATTGCTGTTGCCGGGATCGTAAATTGGTAACAGCCGGTATGAAGGTCACTAGGCAAGTTCCTTACCAAACTAAACACTGGAGGGACCCCGAGATTCCGCAAACCCGCTGCAGGTCGTATAACCAGAGACTAGCATCATTGGAAGGAAGCACTTGCACCCCAGCGGTCGTTGTGGTACCCTTTACCACAGCCAAGACATACAAAGGAACGACATGTCGAGCGCGGGGTGAATGCAGAAAGCTGTTCTGCTACCTACATTCCCTCGACTACCACTCATCCACAGAACAAAATGATCTCATATTATTTGCAGAAGCATGGATGGAGCAGTCGATGATCTCACTCATTCTGGTAAATTAGAGGCAGCAAGGCACAAATCCCAGGCTATCTCTTATATGTGCAGTCTAAATAGGGATACAAAGGAAGCAGCATACAAAGGAAACACAGGTTTACAAAGGGAAGAGAGAAGCGTGGAGTTCTCAGAGGGGGGATATTGGAGACCCGGGAAAGGGGAAGTAGGAAGCTGGGATTCTCAGACACACGCTTAACGTATCAAAAAGTGCGCATCAAGGGCGACCGAACCGAAAGCATAGGAAGCGCTACAAAACTTTCCTCAATAAACTGACAGGGCAAAGAACCCGAAACGCTCCAGGGACAGCTCCGATTATAATTGCATCAAGGGGCTGTAGAACTCAAACAGACGCAACGTTGTTTATTAACTATGCTGAAAGGGAAAAGGAGTATTCAAAGACAAGGCAAGGAAGGGGTTAAGAAATGCCTTTCCTCTGTTACCTCAGGCCTCTGCGACGTCATCGGCTGGAGTCACACCCCTGGAGCCTCGGCGGGCCTGGGTCCCAAGGCTGGAGTATGCTGCTGCTGAGGGAGCAAGGGAGGAGGACGTGCCACCTGACCAGCGACCCCTCGGACCTCTAGTGCCCATTCTCCCCTGCGTGGTACCACAGTCTCCGGGTCCAACGTGGCCCTCCTACGGGTAAGCAAAGCCTGGTGTACCCAAGTGACGGTGGAGCAGCTGAGAGGGAAGAGCTGTGAGGACATCGGCTCTCCACGGCTCCTGCTAGGCAGGTTCCCACCTCCAGCCCACTTCGTTAGAGTCGCCCCACCTGCGAAGCACGGCACCCACCGAGTAGCCCACTTACAAGTCTTGCGATACGCCTGGGGTGCGGCAGTGCAGGTTAAGGGGCAGGAGGCGAGGATACACAAGCCCTGGGGTGTGTGTTTAGCCACGTTCGACTCCCCATGTCCCGTCCAACACCGGGACCCCCGCTAAGGCTTTGTTTCCCCAAGTTACCAGAGAGGACACGGAGTAGTGCTGCCGCCTTGTGGCACACTGCCGTAACAACCTTACAAACCGTGCCGAAGGGCACCTATCATTCACAATGCCTGCGGCCTGCCGCTTTGCAAACGCAGCCCTGCCCTCAAGAAATATCCTGGGCTAGGTAATCTGAAGTGAATTCAAAGCAGGGCCGACTCTCAGGCAGAAACCTTTCAAGACCTCAGTGGTACTCACCCGCGTTTTAGAAAACAGCACATTCAAATGAAAAGATGCTCAGGATCTGTCATGATTAGAGAGTGCAAAGGAAGCTAGGCGAGGGTTTCCCTGGCTGCAGTCCTCACAAACGCTAAAAGCGTTAAGTGCACAAGAGGGCATGCCCAAAAGGGAAGCCTGCCATTGCTGTTGCCGGGATCGTAAATTGGTAACAGCCGGTATGAAGGTCAGTAGGCAAGTTCCTTACCAAACTAAACACTGGAGGGACCCCGAGATTCGGCACACACGCTGCAGGTCGTATAACCAGAGACTAGCATCATTGGAAGGAAGCACTTGCACCCCAGCGGTCGTTGTGGTACCCTTTACCACAGCCAAGACATACAAAGGAACGACATGTCGAGCGCGGGGTGAATGCAGAAAGCTGTTCTGCTACCTACATTCCCTCGACTACCACTCATCCACAGAACAAAATGATCTCATACTATTTGCAGCAGCATGGATGGAGCAGTCGATGATCTCACTAATTCTGGTAAATTAGAGGCAGCAAGGCACAAATCCCAGGCTATCTCTTATATGTGCAGTCTAAATAGGGATACAAAGGAAGCAGCATACAAAGGAAACACAGGTTCACAAAGGGAAGAGAGAAGCGTGGAGTTCTCAGAGGGGGATATTGGAGACCCTGGGAAGGGGGAAGTAGGAAGCTGGGATTCTCAGACACACGCTTAACGTATCAAAAAGTGCTCATCAAGGGCGACCCAACCGAAAGCATAGGGAGCGCTACAAAACTTTCCTCAATAAACTGACAGGGCAAAGAACCCGAAACGCTCCAGGGACAGCTCCGATTATAATTGCATCAAGGGGCTGTAGAACTCAAACAGACGCAACGTTGTTTATTAACTATGCTGAAAGGGAAAAGGAGTATTCAAAGACAAGGCAAGGAAGGGGTTAAGAAATGCCTTTCCTCTGTTACCTCAGGCCTCTGCGACGTCATCGGCTGGAGTCACACCCCTGGAGCCTTGGCGGGCCTAAGTCCCAAGGCTGGAGTATGCTGCTGCTGAGGGAGCAAGGGAGGAGGACGTGCCACCTGACCAGCGACCCCTCGGACCTCTAGTGCCCATTCTCCCCTGCGTGGTACCACAGTCTCCCGGTCCAACGTGGCCCTCCTACGGGTAAGCAAAGCCTGGTGTACCCAAGTGACGGCGGAGCAGCTGAGAGGGAAGAGCTGTGAGGACATCGGCTCTCCACGGCTCCTGCTAGGCAGGTTCCCACCTCCAGCCCACTTCGTTAGAGTCGCCCCACCTGCGAAGCACGGCACCCACCGAGTAGCCCACTTACAAGTCTTGCGATACGCCTGGGGTGCGGCAGTGCAGGTTAAGGGGCAGGAGGCGAGGATACACAAGCCCTGGGGTGTGTGTTTAGCCACGTTCGACTCCCCATGTCCCGTCCAACACCGGGACCCCCGCTAAGGCTTTGTTTCCCCAAGTTACCAGAGAGGACACGGAGTAGTGCTGCCGCCTTGTGGCACACTGCCGTAACAACCTTACAAACCGTGCCGAAGGGCACCTATCATTCACAATGCCTGCGGCCTGCCGCTTTGCAAACGCAGCCCTGCCCTCAAGAATTATCCTGGGCTAGGTAATCTGAAGTGAATTCAAAGCAGGGCCGACTCTCAGGCAGAAACCTTTCAAGACCTCAGTGGTGCTCACCCGCGTTTTAGAAAACAGCTCATTCAAATGAAAAGATGCTCAGGATCTGTCATGATTAGACAGTGCAAAGGAAGCTAGGCGAGGGTTTCCCTGGCTGCAGTCCTCACAAACGCGAAAAGCGTTAAGTGCTCAAGAGGGCATGCCCAAAAGGGAAGCCTACCATTGCTGTTGCCGGGATCGTAAATTGGTAACAGCCGGTATGAAGGTCAGTAGGCAAGTTCCTTACCAAACTAAACACTGGAGGGACCCCGAGATTCGGCAAACCCGCTGCAGGTCGTATAACCAGAGACTAGCATCATTGGAAGGAAGCACTTGCACCCCAGCGGTCGTTGTGGTACCCTTTACCACAGCCAAGACATACAAAGGAACGACATGTCGAGCGCGGGGTGAATGCAGAAAGCTGTTCTGCTACCTACATTCCCTCGACTACCACTCATCCACAGAACAAAATGATCTCATACTATTTGCAGCAGCATAGATGGAGCAGTCGATGATCTCACTAATTCTGGTAAATTAGAGGCAGCAAGGCACAAATCCCAGGCTATCTCTTATATGTGCAGTCTAAATAGGGATACAAAGGAAGCAGCATACAAAGGAAACACAGGTTTACAAAGGGAAGAGAGAAGCGTGGAGTTCTCAGAGGGGGATATTGGAGACCCTGGGAAGGGGGAAGTAGGAAGCTGGGATTCTCAGACACACGCTTAACGTATCAAAAAGTGCTCATCAAGGGAGACCCAACCGAAAGCATAGGGAGCGCTACAAAACATTCCTCAATAAACTGACAGGGCAAAGAACCCGAAACGCTACAGGGACAGCTCCGATTATAATTGCATCAAGGGGCTGTAGAACTCAAACAGACGCAACGTTGTTTATTAACTATGCTGAAAGGGAAAAGGAGTATTCAAAGACAAGGCAAGGAAGGGGTTAAGAAATGCCTTTCCTCTGTTACCTCAGGCCTCTGCGACGTCATCGGCTGGAGTCAGACCCCTGGAGCCTCGGCGGGCCTGGGTCCCAAGGCTGGAGTATGCTGCTGCTGAGGGAACAAGGGAGGAGGACGTGCCACCTGACCAGCGACCCCTCGGACCTCTAGTGCCCATTCTCCCCTGCGTGGTACCACAGTCTCCCGGTCCAACGTGGCCCTCCTACGGGTAAGCAAAGCCTGGTGTACACAAGTGACGGTGGAGCAGCTGAGAGGGAAGAGCTGTGAGGAAACCGGCTCTCCACGGCTCCTGCTAGGCAGGTTCCCACCTCCAGCCCACTTCGTTAGAGTCGCCCCACCTGCGAAGCACGGCACCCACCGAGTAGCCCACTTACAAGTCTTGCGATACGCCTGGGGTGCAGCAGTGCAGGTTAAAGGGGAGGAGGCGAGGATACACAAGCCCTGGGGTGTGTGTTTAGCCACGTTCGACTCCCCATGTCCGGTCCAACACCGGGACCCCCGCTAAGGCTTTGTTTCCCCAAGTTACCAGAGAGGACACGGAGTAGTGCTGCCGCCTTGTGGCACACTGCCGTAACAACCTTACAAACCGTGCCGAAGGGCACCTATCATTCACAATGCCTGCGGCCTGCCGCTTTGCAAACGCAGCCCTGCCCTCAAGAAATATCCTGGGCTAGGTAATCTGAAGTGAATTCAAAGCAGGGCCGACTCTCAGGCAGAAACCTTTCAAGACCTCAGTGGTACTCACCCGCGTTTTAGAAAACAGCACATTCAAATGAAAAGATGCTCAGGATCTGTCATGATTAGAGAGTGCAAAGGAAGCTAGGCGAGGGTTTCCCTGGCTGCAGTCCTCACAAACGCTAAAAGCGTTAAGTGCACAAGAGGGCATGCCAAAAAGGGAAGCCTGCCATTGCTGTTGCCGGGATCGTAAATTGGTAACAGCCGGTATGAAGGTCAGTAGGCAAGTTCCTTACCAAACTAAACACTTTAGGGACCCCGAGATTCGGCACACACGCTGCAGGTCGTATAACCAGAGACTAGCATCATTGGAAGGAAGCACTTGCACCCCAGCGGTCGTTGTGGTACCCTTTACCACAGCCAAGACATACAAAGGAACGACATGTCGAGCGCGGGGTGAATGCAGAAAGCTGTTCTGCTACCTACATTCCCTCGACTACCACTCATCCACAGAACAAAATGATCTCATACTATTTGCAGCAGCATGGATGGAGCAGTCGATGATCTCACTAATTCTGGTAAATTAGAGGCAGCAAGGCACAAATCCCAGGCTATCTCTTATATGTGCATTCTAAATAAGGATACAAAGGAAGCAGCATACAAAGGAAACACAGGTTTACAAAGGGAAGAGAGAAGCGTGGAGTTCTCAGAGGGGGATATTGGAGACCCGGGAAGGGGGAAGTAGGAAGCTGGGATTCTCAGACACACGCTTAACGTATCAAAAAGTGCTCATCAAGGGCGACCCAACCGAAAGCATAGGGAGCGCTACAAAACTTTCCTCAATAAACTGACAGGGCAAAGAACCCGAAACGCTCCAGGGACAGCTCCGATTATAATTGCATCAAGGGGCTGTAGAACTCAAACAGACGCAACGTTGTTTATTAACTATGCTGAAAGGGAAAAGGAGTATTCAAAGACAAGGCAAGGAAGGGGTTAAGAAATGCCTTTCCTCTGTTACCTCAGGCCTCTGCGACGTCATCGGCTGGAGTCAGACCCCTGGAGCCTCGGCGGGCCTGGGTCCCAAGGCTGGAGTATGCTGCTGCTGAGGGAGCAAGGGAGGAGGACGTGCCACCTGACCAGCGACCCCTCGGACCTCTAGTGCCCATTCTCCCCTGCGTGGTACCACAGTCTCCCGGTCCAACGTGGCCCTCCTACGGGTAAGCAAAGCCTGGTGTACACAAGTGACGGTGGAGCAGCTGAGAGGGAAGAGCTGTGAGGAAACCGGCTCTCCACGGCTCCTGCTAGGCAGGTTCCCACCTCCAGCCCACTTCGTTAGAGTCGCCCCACCTGCGAAGCACGGCACCCACCGAGTAGCCCACTTACAAGTCTTGCGATACGCCTGGGGTGCAGCAGTGCAGGTTAAGGGGGAGGAGGCGAGGGTACACAAGCCCTGGGGTGTGTGTTTAGCCACGTTCGACTCCCCATGTCCGGTCCAACACCGGGACCCCCGCTAAGGCTTTGTTTCCCCAAGTTACCAGAGAGGACACGGAGTAGTGCTGCCGCCTTGTGGCACACTGCCGTAACAACCTTACAAACCGTGCCGAAGGGCACCTATCATTCACAATGCCTGCGGCCTGCCGCTTTGCAAACGCAGCCCTGCCCTCAAGAAATATCCTGGGCTAGGTAATCTGAAGTGAATTCAAAGCAGGGCCGACTCTCAGGCAGAAACCTTTCAAGACCTCAGTGGTACTCACCCGCGTTTTAGAAAACAGCACATTCAAATGAAAAGATGCTCAGGATCTGTCATGATTAGAGAGTGCAAAGGAAGCTAGGCGAGGGTTTCCCTGGCTGCAGTCCTCACAAACGCTAAAAGCGTTAAATGCTCAAGAGGGCATGCCCAAAAGGGAAGCCTACCATTGCTGTTGCCGGGATCGAAAATTGGTAACAGCCGGTATGAAGGTCAGTAGGCAAGTTCCTTACCAAACTAAACACTGGAGGGACCCCGAGATTCGGCACACACGCTGCAGGTCGTATAACCAGAGACCAGCATCATTGGAAGGAAGCACTTCCACCCCAGCGGTCGTTGTGGTACCCTTTACCACAGCCAAGACATACAAAGGAACGACATGTCGAGCGCGGGGTGAATGCAGAAAGCTGTTCTGCTACCTACATTCCCTCGACTACCACTCATCCACAGAACAAAATGATCTCATACTATTTGCAGCAGCATAGATGGAGCAGTCGATGATCTCACTAATTCTGGTAAATTAGAGGCAGCAAGGCACAAATCCCAGGCTATCTCTTATATGTGCAGTCTAAATAGGGATACAAAGGAAGCAGCATACAAAGGAAACACAGGTTCACAAAGGGAAGAGAGAAGCGTGGAGTTCTCAGAGGGGGATATTGGAGACCCGGGAAGGGGGAAGTAGGAAGCTGGGATTCTCAGACACACGCTTAACGTATCAAAAAGTGCGCATCAAGGGCGACCGAACCGAAAGCATAGGGAGCGCTACAAAACTTTCCTCAATAAACTGACAGGGCAAAGAACCCGAAACTCTCCAGGGACAGCTCCGATTATAATTGCATCAAGGGGCTGTAGAACTCAAACAGACGCAACGTTGTTTATTAACTATGCTGAAAGGGAAAAGGAGTATTCAAAGACAAGGCAAGGAAGGGGTTAAGAAATGCCTTTCCTCTGTTACCTCAGGCCTCTGCGACGTCATACGCTGGAGTCACACCCCTGGAGCCTCAGCGGGCCTGGGTCCCAAGGCTGGAGTATGCTGCTGCTGAGGGAGCAAGGGAGGAGGACGTGCCACCTGACCAGCGACCCCTCGGACCTCTAGTGCCCATTCTCCCCTGCGTGGTACCACAGTCTCCCGGTCCAACGTGGCCCTCCTACGGGTAAGCAAAGCCTGGTGTACCCAAGTGACGGTGGAGCAGCTGAGAGGGAAGAGCTGTGAGGAAACCGGCTCTCCACGGCTCCTGCTAGGCAGGTCCCCACCTCCAGCCCACTTCGTTACAGCCGCCCCACCTGCGAAGCACGGCACCCACCGAGTAGCCCACATACAAGTCTTGCGATACGCCTGGGGTGGGGCAGTGCAGGTTAAGGGGCAGGAGGCGAGGATACACAAGCCCTGGGGTGTGTGTTTAGCCACGTTCGACTCCCCATGTCCCGTCCAACACCGGGACCCCCGCTAAGGCTTTGTTTCCCCAAGTTACCAGAGAGGACACGGAGTAGTGCTGCCGCCTTGTGGCACACTGCCGTAACAACCTTACAAACCGTGCCGAAGGGCACCTATCATTCACAATGCCTGCGGCCTGCCTCTTTGCAAACGCAGCCCTGCCCTCAAGAATTATCCTGGGCTAGGTAATCTGAAGTGAATTCAAAGCACGGCCGACTCTCAGGCAGAAACCTTTCAAGACCTCAGTGGTACTCACCCGCGTTTTAGAAAACAGCACATTCAAATGAAAAGATGCTCAGGATCTGTCATGATTAGAGAGTGCAAAGGAAGCTAGGCGAGGGTTTCCCTGGCTGCAGTCCTCACAAACGCTAAAAGCGTTAAGTGCTCAAGAGGGCATGCCCAAAAGGGAAGCCTACCATTGCTGTTGCCGGGATCGTAAATTGGTAACAGCCGGTATGAAGGTCAGTAGACAAGTTCCTTACCAAACTAAACACTGGAGGGACCCCGAGATTCGGCACACACGCTGCAGGTCATATAACCAGAGACGAGCATCATTGGAAGGAAGCACTTGCACCCCAGCGGTCGTTGTGGTACCCTT